>NW_013952659.1:64301-67247 GCF_001266775.1 Austrofundulus limnaeus
TGTGTGTGTGTGTGTGTGTGTGTGTGTGTGTGTGTGTGTGTGTGTGTGTGTGTGTGTGTGTGTGTGTGTGTGTGTGTGTGTGGTGTGGGGGAGGGGGTCCTGTCTGTTCTGAACCCTTGATGAATTTGAATAAAACTCTAAGAAAGTAATCATTAAATTAACATCTACAACTAAATACAATGTGGAGTCGAGCCCAATCAATATGGCTGCTACAACCAACTTAACTTTAAAAATAAAATAAAGATGACTTTAACAGTCAATTTTACAGATATTTGGTGCGACTGTATCTGAGAATTATTCACAACTTGAAAACTCTGAGCATGACATCTTGCAACACTGCATGATTATTTTCAAAGCCTGACCAAAACGCCTCCAACTCTGTCACTTCTCACCATAAAATAATTTTAATTTAAAACTCTAGCATGAAAGGCAAAGTGCTAGGCTCCTAATAAAAACTGAAAGCCGTTTTCTAAAAGTCTCTCTTCAGAATCAAACCTCTTCAGCTTCATTATTAGGCTTTTTCCGCGACATTAGAAGACCTCCCAAACAGCTTCGTATATCTGCTCTTGTTCTCTTAAAGCACGGCTTTAAAGGCTCTGGATGCAGAGATCAATAGTGTCTAAAAAACCATGTAGGGTTGCATTTCCTCTGTACTTCTCCAATCTCCCAAGTGCAGGGGCCATGTAGTTAGATACTGTAAATTCCTTTAAGATTATCGATTTAGGCTGCAGGTTGCACAGTCCAGAGCTCCTTCGACAACACCAGCTCACTGACCTCGGGGCACAGCGCAGTAAAGTGAAGCCTGTGCTGCAAACGCGAAGCATGAAGTGCTTTAAATAGTCACATTCACGGCTGAAAATGTGTTGTGGTAATTTGATCTGCAGCAGAACAACAACACAAAGGACAAGGGGGGGGTGCAGCCATATGATAGTCATAAGGCATTAGAGTTAAATTCCAGTGTATGCCCTTTGGCTTTTAGCAGGAGAAAAATAGTGTGTTTTTGTGCAATGTAGAGCTTTTTTTTTTTACTTGATAAGGTTAAAAAGAATAACTAACATTGCTTAAAATTATGCATATTACCCATCACTTTTTATGCCAGAGTTTTTAAGCAAGATTTATTATAGGCAGGCAGGGAGTTAGAACTTGTAAATAAGGGTCTGTGTGACCTCATGCAATATTACAAAATCTCTTGAAATTTGTTAGTGTTTGGAACTTGTGTTGAGAAATACTCTCAACTACAACATTGTCAAACATTAGCTCAATGTCAGTAAACTGACAAAGTTATAGCCCTTTTTGTGTTTGCTAAGGCTGGTTTTCTGTGGTGGCCATATAAAACTGGATCTACTCCAAAAGGTTGTAGATGTACATCCAACAGTAACAATCTTAAAATTTTATTAAAATCCTACCATTGGTTGGAGCTGACTAAGATAATGGGAATGTTTCAAGCCAGGGGTGTCAAACTCATTTTCACTGAGGGTCACATTAACGTTGTGGTGGCCCTCAAAGGGCCAGTTATAATTAACTTTAACATTTAGCGTTTAACTTTGACCAAACACAAAACATTAAATTCCTCATGTCATTGCTATGGCTGAGCACAGCAGCCTTGTATAAAGTACCTGAGTAAAAGTACAAGTTTGCTGTCAGTGGTGGGGAGCGCTAACCCAAAAATTAGCTCTGCAATTTCTAAAGCGCTTATGAAAATATGTAGGTCTGCAACTTCTTAAACACTTATGCCATAGATAAACTAGCAGAAGCTCATTTGAAAGCACAAGTTCAATTTGACACTTACTAGCTGGCAATAATTTATGTACAATATGTACAATACTATGAACCGTTTTACAGCTTAATCCTACATCAACAGATTGCTGGGGATGTGATTTCCTGAAACAGAACTTTGGCTCCTGGTGTAAAAATGAAAAAGTTGTTGAGGATTGCTAGTTCGGCTGCTTCTTTGTCTTTTTCTTTGTTTGTTGTAGATTTTTCATTAAAGAAGCATCAATAAAGCAAGTTTAAAACTGTTTATTGGAAAACTGAAGCGATGCATTCTGGGTACATGACGGATTTGATTTGTGACGGGAAACTAAAGTTTTCCATGTAGTTGCTCCAGTTGACCACTAGATGTCTGTCTAATCCTGTTGGCCGATTGCTTCGACCAATTATGTCAAGTATTGAGCTCCAGCATTTAAACTTTTTTTTTAAAAAAGGAGCTCTGATTGTAAATTAAAATAAATCAATACATACAAAATTTTAGTATGGATTACAAACGTTAACTGTTTTTGCTGGGACAAGGACTTCTAAACATTGCCTTCCTGCTACGTAAGCAGACACAAAGCATTGTGGGAAATGAGAACCGTGACCGAGAGCAACTGTCAGGAAGGATATATGCATTTCCAATAAGTGTGTTTATCTGGGAGGGGTGCTGTTAGATATATCATGTGTTGTGATTCATTGACAGTCATTACTTCTGCTGTTCAAGATAATGATGATTGGTAGATACAGTAATTAGTTATTAGTGGTTCTGCATTTTAATTTTAGAAAGCGCAAATCTGCTTATGAATTATAAAAATTAGTAAGTCTGCTAAAGCGATAAAATATTTAGGTCCGCAATTAGCAGATTTGCGCTTTAGCTGACTGGTGCCCACCACTGCTTACTAGTGATGGGCAAATGAAGCTTTTCTGAAGCACTGAAGCTTGCTTTGAAAAAGGGTTCATTACTCGAAGCTTTCCAACACAGTTCTCTTTGGGACCATCTTGTGGCCAAAAATATGAAAAGCTGCTTGAAATGGCACAAAGTGAAGCGCTTCATCGTGATGGAGATGACAGCTTTTTAATGAGATATTTCTGTTTGATATCAGGCTGTCATTGTGTTGCTTGAACAGATTTTTTTTATTTATTTTCTTTTTTGTGGGTGGGAATAAAGTTATTGTTTATGGTTTATTATAAATA
>NW_013952659.1:69152-93407 GCF_001266775.1 Austrofundulus limnaeus
CATGTATGTAGAAAGTACATATAATTATATGAAAATGTAATGACTAGCAGAGTAAAAAGTTGGCTGAAAAATATTTACTCAAGTAAAGTGTAAATAAATAAAATTACTTCATAAGTAAATATTTATTTACTTAATACCTCTGCCACTAACAAACAAGAATTGCGCTCTACATGGTTTTTTGTGCAGATAAACAGCATTTTTTTCACATCATCTTGTAACTACACGCACGACTGACTGAATGTGAAATGATACAGAAAAACTATAAAAAGTAAGAGAGTTTTACTCACTGTTGAGTTGTGGTAAGTTAGTTACCAGTCATTGATGTAAGAATGTAATGCAGGTCCAGTTCTGCAGAGAAAAGATATCTGACTCCATCCAACTTTATTTTTTTGGGTATCCCTGTTCATGCTGCCTTGCTCAACAGCTGTGAAAAAAATCTCTGCTACTACCCCACTAACATTTAGATCAATATATTAAATAAACAAAACTAGAATCACTCAGAGACAGCATAGTTTCCTTTACTATTATCCAAGGAGATTGCATATTTTGAAAAATAAACAAATAAAATAAAATAAAAATAGAGTAATTTTGAATGCAATGACAGCAACAAATAAATTGTGGTTTGCAAATCATTGCATTCTGTTGTTATTTACGCATCTCAACACTTGCACATTTGGAGCTGTATGAAAACAGTGGAACAGTTAAAAAAATTTACCCTGAAAATCACTGTTTAATCAAATCAAATGTTTAATGACGCACTTGTTATCAAAACTGCTCTAAATGTTAAACGCCCCATACAAGATGCAAAGAATACGTCACGGGGCTCTGAACTGATTTGGCAACTCCACACAAACAGTAAACACTCCTTGTTCTCGGAGCGAGACATCTATTTATTTAGCAGAAAAGCACTCCCTATTAGCGTCTAAATCGTTGTCGGAAATAGAGGCAGTCCACGTTAACGATGTCGTCCTCCGCGCATAATGCTCTGGGCGTCAGCGTTCCTTGTCATTACGACCATTTCTGCTCCATTATTTTAGCACCAAATCACCAAATCCCTCTTTCAATTCATCTCAACCCCCTCCCTTTCCTCGCTGCTTGCTTCGGTGCAGCGGAGCTTGCACTTCAAACTGCTCGAAAATGAGCTTGCTTTGCCAGGCCGGCAGCTAGCCAGACCAATCATCCATCTGCAATAATAGAAATCTTCTGGCTGATGATAGACTGAGGCAATCACTGGGCAGGCTGAGTGGGCTCTTCAGTCTGGCCTCTCCACCCCTGCTGCTGGTTGATAGCGGAGAAGGGCAATGGGATATTGGCATGGCTATTTTGGAGGTATATACCCTTTCTGGCTGGTAGACTGGATGGATAAAGATGGAGGGGGAAAAGGGCACAGAGAAAACGTAAACAAATAACACAACGCTCGGGATGTTTATCTCTTAAATAAGTGAATTATTTTTTTGCCACTGACCTTTTATATTTTGTCCTGCAGTTTATGTCAGATAATTTTAGGTACTCTTCCCTTGTTTTATTCAACAAGTCTATCAACAAGCCCACAGCCTAGTCAGGATGTTTATGTAGTCTGCTGCTCACTGATAACAAAAAAAAAAAATCTGTACTAGATCCAAAATAACAAATTAGGAATCCTAAAAAGGCACAGTGTTTAAAGCTTTGATGCTGTCAATGATAGTCAAATTAAAATTATAGTGGCTTTTTTGCAATATAGTATTGTGTTGGTCTGCTTAATCGGTAGAAGAAAATAATTTATATGCTAGGTGCCAAGTCAGCCATGTCATAGTTTTAGATATTATTATAATTAAGCTCATTTCTCTTCTCTGAAAACAAGAGAATTGCCAGGGAGATTTTTCCAGATGATGGCAGAGTGCCCAAACCATCAGAAACAGAGTCCGATTTCAGGGCAGTGAAGGACCACAATGGCTGGAGTGGCTCAAACCAGTGGGACTGGAGCTGGTTTGGGCAAATGGAGGTGATAGCTGCTGTTTCTGGCTGCTAACTGTTGACTAGAGCCCTATTCGCACAGGATAAGACTTATCTGGGGACCCCATGTAATAAATAAATTACTCCCCGACGTCTGTGTTTTATGTGGCGCATTCGCACGGGATAACCAAAACCTGAGATTTTCCTGAAAATTGCAGACATCTCCCGTATGTGACATTGAAGCCTGTTTAGTTGTTGTCTATTTAGTTGAACACGGCATTGAACGGACGTTAAAAAAAGCAAAAAAAAACATCAAGTTCTCCATTTTTCCGCTCTCCTTTCCTCCTGCTTTACAGCAGGCGCTGTCATCTCCACGGCCGAAAGACCCCGACCCCACCGCCACGCGCGGGTACGAGTGGTACGGATTTTTAGCAAAAATTATAGATTTTTGAGGCTCGTTATACAGGGAAACGTCCAAAGGGGTTGACAGAAATAGGAACACCTCCACAGCCGGCGAGGGCGCGCACTCCAGGTGCGAGTTCCCAAAGCGCGAGCCTGCTGCGCTACGGCCACTGCTCAACACTCAGCATCAGCCAGAAGGCTACAAACAGAAAAAAAACAATAATTCTTACCGTACAGTGAGCCACCATTTGCAACTGATTTTGCTCCCTCTCTTCAGACTTTTTTATTTTCATGGCGCACGTAACGGGTCGGGTTTTTCCGGCCCTTGATCCAAAAGGTTTTCAGTGCACTCCAATCCAGCGTCCATTCTTCACCAGAAGTAAATAAAAATGCACCCAGGAAACCAAAACCGCCTAATTAGGCCTACATATGAGATTCAGCCCATTCCTGTCCAAATCACAGAGACGCCTATTCGCATTGGATCAGTATTATCACAGGACCTCGGAGTTCAGCGAAATACGGTAGGTAATTTGCGGGGGAATTTTTACTTTACAAATTACTGACATGGCCGATTCTCACGGGATTAACAACACAGACAATCTCTGTAATTGTTACAAATAGCATGGGGTCCTTAGGTAAAACTAATCCCGTCAGAATGGGGCTTTAGACTCCTCAAAAACTTGAAAGATGGCTGGAGATGAGTGCTTCTGTTATGGCTGTGAGGCAGGGTGAACCCAATTGCAGGCAGACAGGCAGGCTAGAAAGTTTTAACAAAAATTTATTAAATAAAAAGCCAATGTGGTGGCAAAAAACAGAGAACTAAACAAAAATCAGGGACAAGAAAGCTAGGGCAGAACAAGAATCAGACTGGAGCATACAAACAAACCAACAATGATCAGACAAAGACACAGTGACAAGACTGGGCTTAAATACACAGACAACAATTACTAACAGAAAACACCTGAGGGAGAAACATGAGGATCAGGTGTGAGTGGGTGGAGCTGGAGCAAGGGCAAGACAGGAGGAAGGAAACATGAACATGACAGAAACAAAACATAAAAACACTTAACACAGACAAACATCATAACAGCTTCATGGATTTTGGGAGATATTAAACATATTTTGTGGGACACGTTTCTTGCTTGTGAAATTGTACTTTTTCTTTATTAAGTTTGTACTGCTGTGTCCTTTGTGCATGTTGGATTTCATTGCTAACTAGTTAGCAGCTAGCTTGCTAGATGGCTAGTTAGCGATTCAAGTTAAAAGCACAGAGATTCTGCTCTACATTTATAGTATTTAGTAAATAATGTTAGTAAGTATTGTTTACCATATTCGAGGCTAATCAAGTCACCTTCAACAAGTGACCAGATGAGCTATAGGGCCACTTTTCTGCCGCCTGCCTCGCCATCTGGGCCAAGAAGGCTGAAGCAGCTACAGGAGAGAGGAGTTGCTCCTAAAGTCTGCTAAAGTCTAGTTTTTAGGTGATTGTGTGTCTTTTCTGTGATTATAGCTTGTCTGACTTTAATTTTGTGCAATATAAATTAGTAGAAAAAAATTTGACAGATATATACTCACTCTTGCAGGCACAGAGTGTGCAGTAACTGCAAGTTCATTTTGAAGAAAGTCATTTTGGTGTTGTTTTGCTGCATCTTTAAGAAACGGTGTGCAGGGCAGAATTATCAGTCTCGCCTAGGGCGCCAAAGTGGCAAGGGTCAACACTGATCCTCTGCACTGAAAGGAGTCAGCTAAGGTCGTTCAGACGTCTGATCAGGATACCTCCAGGTTACCCCCTTTTTTTAGAAGTGTTTCACACGTTCAAGAAGGAGAGAACCTTGTAAGAACCAGAACTCTAGAAATGAGTACACGCACCTGCTGCTTTCATTATCCAACTTAAGATAAGGGTTTTGATGATGCATGGATGGATGGATGGTGGATGGATGGATGGATGGATGGATGGATGGATGGATGGATGGATGGATGGATGGATGGATGGATGGATGGATGGATGGATGGATGGATGGATGGATGGATGGATGGATGGATGGATGGATGGATGCCACTAATCTTACTTTTTTTTCCAGCAGAGCAGATGTAACTTCCTTTTTTTTATCCTTGGGTGCCAATCATTGGATGTACCACAACAATTGATCTACTTTTGGGTTCATCTTCAAAATTGGCCAACTACTCCACTTTAGAAAACAAAATGCTATAAAGCAAATTTACATATAGTGAGCAAACATCAGGAGCTGTATCATGGGCTCGACACACGGGGAGCGACAAACTACAGTGATTAACGGATGTCTGCCAGGGTGAAACCCAACACACGGGACACAATAACGACGGCAGCGTTGTAAATCGCACTCTCAGGTCGCCTGTCTTCACAAAATTTGATTGGTTCTTCTACTGCCTCTTGTAAAGGTTATTGGTGGTTCACAAAAAAGGCGGGTGTGCATTACGGACGTGTAAACTAAACAAATCTTGTGATGCTATTGATATTGAAAAACAAACACACACCAAGATACAATTTTATGAGGAAAAACTTACCGGATAACTTCACCCTGGCACCAACAAATTCCCACAAAGCTGCCTTTTTTAGTAATCACTTGGTGAAAGTGTTAGCTAACTGCAGTGTGTAGCATACTCTCCGCTCATTGGTCAGTCAATGAAACCCTCGCTGATTGGTTGTACGCTAAGCAACAGCAACAAAAGTTGAACATTTTTCAACTTTCATATGTCGCGTTGCCAGCTCGCGGGTGCACGTCTACGTGTACGAAATTTCACATGCACTATTTTCACCGGTCGCTTAGCTGGAGGAGGGCAAGCGATTGTCACCTACAACGCACAGGCTCCATAGGAAATGAATGGAGAGCGAGCGACGTCGCCTCTCGTGTGTCGAGCCATTTAGCTGGAAGTTATTTCAGACGCATACAGTACTTAAAGCAATAACAGAGCTTTATTTATAACTTTAACTCAAATTGTTATGGCTGTTAGCAAAATATTTCACAATCAGATGTATAGTAATGAAATTTTGGTGGTTAGGTTATTTGACACCAGTCTTTAGTTTATCCATATAAGGATTTGATCTTTGACCTTGACACAAACACAGCCATTTTTATGAAATCTGAATTAAAATGTGGTCTGGTGAAAGCTGAGAGTCATCCTCAACACACATTTTGAGCACTGCAAGTTCATTCATTGAAATGCAATGTAATGAGCAACGGACATTCCTTTAAGGAATACCATTTTAAAATTATTTCTGCTTTTATTAAAGTATACTTAATCTTAAATTAAAGCTGTCTGCAAGACTGGTTTAAACATGTATATATATATATATATATATATATATACATACTGTATAAAGTATATATATATATATACTGTATATATACTGTGTACATATCCCATATATAAATAATGGGATAGGAAAGAAAATACAGGTTACAAAAATGTAAAACGTGTTCTCAAGTTTGGCTCTTTTTCTGGGGGGATTTTTAGACTCAGTTGAGATTTTTTTTAAGAAATACAAAGGTGGAGCTCTTAACTATGACTTTCTTGCGAAATTTGACACCAGCTAAAACATTGATGTTTGATAATATAAGGTTCTGCGTTGATTCGGCAGCGTTTCAGTGCGGGGAATAAAGAAACATTTCATCGCCTTTACAAGTGTTTCTACATGACTGCTTGGCTGGTGTGCTGCACACTTGGATAGTCATCAAGCTGTTGTGGCTTCTTTAGATTCTGCCACCCTTCGTATCTTTCATCCCCCTCTCATTATTTCTCTCCCAACCTCCCACCACATCTCAGCACTCTCCTCATGCCCCGGAGCCCCTCAGCCCCTCAATCATACTGCACTTCTTTGGGCTCTTCACACCTCCGTTTCGACCCTGTCCCATCCCTCCATCCGTCAATCCACCCTTCCATCGTGTTCATCTGCATTGAGAGCGCCTCATTCTGCCCTGGCTAATTGGCTGTAATTAGAGTCATTCAGTGGGGGTTAATCAAGGATGACTTACGCAGATTATGACTGGTGGAGGAGGAGGAATCGGAGCGAACAGACAGCCCATGTGCCAGGCACATAACTCTGCTCCCAACACGGCCCAAGGGTTTGGCATGGATATGTGTTTAAAGACTATGACATGTCTTTTTCCCCCTTTTTAATCCACGTTCTTGAACAACATCCGTTTAGCACAACTGCTGTGAAAACATCAATCTGAAAACTGGTTTATTTTTTTAGTCACAATAATATGTTCTGGTTTGTTTCCTTAAAATAAACTTGGACAATGTGTTGAAATGAAGGCGACAACTTCATTACCCAAAACACTGGGTACAAAGTGACTTGTGTTTATTAGTAGACAAGTCAAAAAACACCAGGTTGTTACTAAAGGGCTGAACAATAAAAAAGCAAAGATTAACAAAAAGCTAAAAACAACAAAAGCAGCAGAAGAAAAGAAAATAATAAAACAGGACAATCAAATATTAAAAGAACCCCTCCTTAGTTAAAAGTCAATGAGAACAGATGTGTTTTTAAAAGAGATTTAAACAGTCTAATGTTGGGGAGCAGATTGTTCCAAAACTTCGGAGCCACAACTGAAACAGCCAGATCTCCTCTGAGCTTCAAGCAAGTAGTGAGAAATTAACGATTGGTTCTGTTTGCCTTATTTTATTTACTGTTATTTAACCAGGCAAGTCCCGTTCAGATCGCAGATCTCTTCTTCACGAGGAGAATACGCAAACTCTGCACAGAAAGACCCCAGGTTTGAACTGGGGATCAAACCCAGGACCTTGCTGGGAGGCTGTCGGTGCTAACCACTGAGCCGTCGTGCTGCCATGTTGTGCTTTGAGCAGAGAGCTGCCTCGATGTGAGCGGGGATGGTCAGTGTATCTTTTGGTCATTGGATTTTCATTTTTGAAACGAGTATTAAAAAACAAGAATRGAGTGGATATTTGATTTTTGTTTRAAAATACTGAAATTAAAATTKAAACACAAAACTTTTCTCATTCTTAGTGTCAAAAATTGATGAACAAAATTTAAAAAATGATTTGAGTTTCATTTTCTCTTTCAGATAGCAAAATAAGAAAATTAGTTTAAGGCGGAAACGAAGAAAGACTTGTTTGTTCATAATCCATGACAGGTCGTGCCAACTTTCTGTATCCCTATAATAATCTGTTTCACCACCAGAAGGGGTGTCTGCAATATCAAAGTTACTCAATGATCATCCCATTACAAGTAAAAAGCATTGATGTTGACTTCAGTATCAAATATATTTGCCAAGTTTTTATTTGGTATCAGATCATTATCAAAGTCGTAGTATCGCCCACCCCTCGCTGAACGGAAAACTCCAAGGATGCAAACTGACAAAAAAATAAAAAAATAAAAAAATAAAAAAAGGGCACAGATTTTGTCAAAGCTCAGGAGGGAAAAAAAAACCTTTGTGCTCACAGAACAACAATCGTACAACACAGAAATGGAATGAAATTTATCTTATTTTGACTTTTATTGAGAAAAATGGAGATGAAATGGAGGCAGTAGATGAATTCAGTAAGAGATTTATTTGGCCAAAAGCCACATGAATTATCTCCGCAAAACCTTTGGTCACAGAGCGACAGTCATCATACAACTCATTTATGGACACTTCTCTGTGTTTCAGCCTTTTATTTACAGAAATTAACGTAAGTGTTTCATTATGCAGAGCTGCCAGGCGAGCGCCCCCTCTGGTTGGGGAATAGATAGTCGTAGAATACAAACAAACAAGGCTTTTTTCGTTTCTTTCTTAAAGTAATTTTCATTTTTGCTTTCTGAAACAAAAAATGAAACTCAAACCATTATAAAAATGCGTTTATCCCTTTCTGACACTAAGAAACGCTTTGTATTTTAATTTTAATTTCAGTATTTTAAAACAAAAATCAAACATCCACTCGTTTCTTTTTTTTAAAACCCGTTTCAAAAAGGAAAATGCAATGACCAAAAGATACACTGACCCATCATCATATTAAAAACTCATGTTTCTTATTTTGTTTTATTTGTGACACAGCAATGGATAAAATCAAACTCAAAAGAAAAGTACCAAAGGCTGTACCAGACCATCCAGCAGTGGGACGTTGAAGACAAGAGCGTACGTAATACAACAGAGTATGGTAAGCTAATGTTAGCTTATTGTTGCTTGGTATCTTGCTATCATTGTTGTGTAGTTGAACCTTTTTGAAAAATCGTTACAGTCATGGCAAATAATTCACGTAAAGTTAATCTCTTCTGTGTGATGTGCCTCTGGCCAGTGAACCAATCAACGAGCTGCAGTAGCTGATGTCAAATCGAGCCGAACAACCCGGCACGAATGGAACCCTCTCTAGGTTCCTGAAATCAGGCTGGAATTGGGCCAGAAAGGCTAATGCAAGTTTGAGCCCAGGCTGGGTCGGGCCGGGCCAATGCAAAAAGGCCATTAGAGGCCAACCTGGCGTCCTCAGCCCTACAAAAGCTAAAAAAAATTGCCTAAATTATATTGACTGTTTTCTAAACTTTATTTTCTTTTATTAAAGCTCAAGCTAAACTCTGAAAATCTTTGTGTGGAACAATTCCAATCTTATAAATCATCCAACACTTGGCAAATCAAATCATTTCTTCATTTCTGCAGGTACCACCAGAACAAATTACATGATTTTACTTTGTAAAATATTTTCACTGGAAGGGTATTAAATTACTGCCTTTACGTGTTTCCAGGTGGTCTTCCCTGCACTCTTCAGAGGAGTTTAATATGCACAATGGAGTATTAGAAGTTTTTTATTGCCTTTGCATTTAATACAAGTGTTGAGTGATAATTATTCAGGAGGACTGAACTGCACCGAAACCCCTCTGGGACTGGGGACATTAAGGCTGGGACTCACATACTGGGATACTGGACAGAGAGTAATGGCCCGACCCCTGGCAGTAATGGCTTCTCTTTTCACCGTGTGAGCGTGTGCACACTGTGGCATGCATGCATGCTCCAACCAAGTCTATTTGATGTGACTAGTCCATTAGATTTTCAATGGGCTTCTACACCATAATCCTAAATACACAGGGATTTTTTTCTTCTTCTTTCTCTTTTTTTTTTTACTCCAAAGAACTCTTCATTGGAACTACCCCATGCTACAGATTGCTCCTGTCACTGTTGAAGCAGACAAATTCCCCTTCATATCCTCCGCATACGGGATGAGATTGTCTCGTTATGGCCCTGTTACATTCCCCCACGGTAACATTAGCCGGTGGCTGTAAAAAGACTATTAGGATCCAAATCACTCTGGACCGAAGACAACGAGGCTCTGAGAAGTTAGCCAGGGGAGATTGGAGAGGGAAAGTTGTCAGGGAAATTAAGTGAGGACTCCCCCCCTTCCAGTGTAGCTCTCTTTTAAATAAAATGTAGACATATACATAGATTTTGCCCGCTATTTACATGCACACTCTCTCTGCAGAAAAGCAGCCAGCCTAATCCACCATGGCCATTCAGTATAAGCACTTGACAAGTACTGAAATACAATGTAGAAATCTTCACCAGCCTGCTGGTTCTTTTGCCTCATTTAAAACTGTGGTTTTGACAGATTTGGAAGAAACACAAGAGAGGTGCAGTCGGAGATGTCTCAGTTTGGTCGGGTAGGGTTTCCAGGAGCAGAAATCGTGGATACTTACACTTTTACATGTGCAAGATTTATCAGTCAAGTGCAAAAATGACAATTTATGATACTAAAAGGTGATTTTAATGTAATCCACTGTTTTTCTATGGTCTTGTATGGCATACTGTAGCATGTACTGAGATGGCATTGTTAGTATGGTATACTCAAAGAAAAGCCAAAGTTGTAATTCTGTATGAAGTGTCTTTTATACGTTGTAAACATTCATTCATTGTCAACAATGGATTCAAGGTTGGGTTACGGAGGCCAGGGGTGATTCTAGGATCTGACATTTACGAGTGCTTATAGGCCCATGCAGGGTTGGGGCACAATTGTTGGTACAATTTTCTAAATCTCACTGCTTACACATATATTCATATACTAAATTAAATAGTTTTGTACAATTAAAACAGTTAACTATAAATTTAGTTTAAAACAATCTCAGAAGTCTACATCATAACTACCAACATCTGCTAATATTAATGAGAGACACTGTATTTCATCTAAAATGTTCTATGTGACAGGTGTCTAAAACTACTAAAGTACAATGAATTTGTGCATACTTCAAGTATGTTAAGTTTTCATAGTGTTATGTTATAAAATAAAAGTTCATTTGAAGGGGCTTTGTCTAAAATGGAGTCCCAGCCTGAGGGGACTTTTTCTTTGTGTTGCTTTCCAGTTTGAAATATGTATCAGAACGAAAAAGTAAATGACATAAAACATTGGAAAATTTATTTTATATTAACGTTGGCCTTTTTGTTTAATGGGTAGTTAGTCATTAGTGCACACAGCACAGCTTTTTCAAGGTAGTGAACAACCTTTGCAAGGTAAAACTAAAATATTGCGAGGTGACACAAAGCATTTGTGGGGTAGCACAAAACATTTTCAGGGAAGGAAAAAAGAAACTAGAAACTAGACACCACATAGCTGTAACATAATGACCCCCGCACGCACAAATGCACCAGAACTCAGAAGTCTTTATTCCTAATAAATGTCATACTACTAGGTGCATCCCAAAATTGTAGTGGTTTGGGTGGGGGTCATGGGGGTTGGTTAACCCGTTTTCAGATAACCTGGGGGGTGGGGGCACTGATTGGTGGGCCTGATGGATAGAGCTTCATCGGAGCTAAACAACAAAAGAAATCTGATGCTCCTATGCTGAACAGTTACTGAGTAATAAGCATAATTGCATGTCCTGACACCCCCTACTTTGAAGGGAGCCCCTTCCTCAAATATGGGGTCTATCGTAAAACCGTTGGCTGGCGCACTGTAGGTCAGACTCTTCTACAGTCCTGCCAAATTTCATGTTGATCGGTGCAGCCGTTTTTGTGCTACGGTTGACCAAAAATCACTGAAAAAAAGCAAAACAAACAAACAAACAAACAAACAAAAAAACAGTACGAAAACAATATGACTCCCACTTACGCTTCGCGTGTGGGGGTCATAATAAATCCCCTGATGTCTTCTCAGGGGCTCCGTAGTCTAAGTAACGATGAGTAAAGACTGAAATTCTTATGTACATAAAAAATATACGTTTGATTTTCATTTAATAAAGATACACATACTGCCAGATTTTGCAAGAATGTGCAGCTAAGACATGAGCCACTTCAGCCCAACAAAGGGTCCTTTAAAGTGTCTAAACTAAGGTCCTGTTACACTATTGTTTTAGCCAACTTATGAAAGGTTTTTCCAACACTAAAGATGTCTAAGCTGGAAAATAATTGAAAACAAATGTTCTGGAAGCCTCTTTTGGACCTATACATACTGTAACGCTAATAATTATATAGAATTTATAACTGATAAAAGTAAAATAATCATAAAATATTCACAAGTTGTCATTAGTTGTCTAAAACCTTAGAGTGTGACAGGGCCTAAGCCTCTCTTTAAGCTTGCTCTGGCCACTCATACACCAGTCTCGTAAGCCACATCCAATGATGACGAGATCTTTCATGACTGAAGGTGGAATTGCAGAAACAGTTGAGGTGAGTGGTGCTGGCTTTGACCATAACACGTGTTATACATCTCCCTTTCTGAATCCCAAAGCCAGGCTGTTGCAAAAGCACTAAATGTATTGACTTTCTCATTATTTCCCATGGTTGTTCAGGGGCATCACAGTGATGAGTTAACTTTAACCCATGGAACCATCTCAGTTTGAACAGAAATTACAGCAAGATGGCAAGAAGGCATCTTGGCCCAGGCCTTTAAAGGGTTTGGTGAATGCTACTTAAAGACCTTAACCAGATTTTAAGTCTTACATTAAACTAGACTAATAAACATATTTACTGTCCCATTGTGAAACTATGTTATGCCCATACATGTCACAATGTATCCATGTACATTTGGGTTGAGGAACAGTATTATTTTCTTAAGAAAGAAAAGGAAGACAGGCTAAAATTAAAATGCACCTTTAATCGTTTTTCTATCCGTTTTATCCTTCTGTGTTTCGTGGCAGATGAGGATGCGGCACTAATGTCCCTCTTCCATCATTGCTCTTCTCCAGCTGCAAAACGCTGATTGGAGCTGGACCCAACTCGTGATTACACTCTTCTGTAAGAAAACAGAAAGACAGAGGGGGAAATCCTTGTTTAATTCAGTCTACCTATCTCTCTCTACCCATCTTCTTGTGTTCTGTAAGGAGGAAATTGGAAACGCCCCGAGAATGTGTTGGGGACACATCCCAGGCTGAATCAAGGCGCCGCTACTCCATCGGGCGAAAGCACAGCGGGGCTGAAAAATCTTGGGCTCACTCTCTTCCACTCAATGATTGTCTCATCAGCGGGAGTAATTTGGGTTTCTGGTTATCGCGTCATTTCTGATGCCGGCGAGGGGGAGAAATGGGCAGGCACGTAATTACTTCCCTCTGCAGACAGATGAGGAATTGGGGAGTAATTAATAACTGGCTGGTATCCTAGCGGAGTGGAAGGCTACCTTCGCTCCCGCCGCCTCCTCCGAGAGAGTCTTCACTCACGGTGAAAAAGGAGCAGGAGCCCACTCCAGAGGCAAGCCTGATGGATCAGCAACAGGCGTTTGGAAGGCGAAGAAAGAGAGAGAAATGAAATTGCAAGGTGAGAGTGAAAGAGGTGGAGGAGGAGGCAGAGGGAAGAGGATGATAGGGAGGAGTGATGGGAGAGAAGAAGGAGATGAAGTGGATGGCTGGTGAGGAGACAGATTGGCCTCAGCTTGGAAGGCTGAAGGGAAAAAAATGAGAGGAGGTTTGAGGTAGGAAGGAAAGGAAAAAACATGGTTACACTGCTCAAGCAGATGCAAAGGAAAAGTTGTCCCCTTTGATAAGAGGCTGTCGTTTTGGACTATCTTTTTTATATGGAGAATATTACAAAAAGATCCTGTTCTTCATTTCTTCACCTCTGCCTGAATAAGCTTCAGCTCTTTCTCTCACATCTCCCGTGTGCATAGATTAATTCAGAGGCTCCTTGGCAACTAAATTCACAACGCTGCTTCCTATCCTATCTTCTTTCTTTCACATATCTCGGCCTTGGCAACAGCGCTTTTCAGCCGAACATCTCTCTTTCTGTCCTTTCTCTCTTATCTGAAAAACTGTTGAGCACTGTTCAACAGAACGGGCCTCCCAGCAGAAACCTCGAGAACGTTTTTACAGGGATGCATGAAATAAGAAAACAAGCATTTGCAACATTAGTTTTGAGTACCTCTTTGACCATATTAGTCATGTAATTCCCACCTCTCACTACAACTGGGTTGCAGCAAACATATCCAGCACAAGTTTAGTGAAATGAATATTTTACACAGCGAATAGTCTATATGGCACAGACTTCCACATTTTTTTGGACACATGCACTTCAGGTGCGCAGGCAACAGTGGGTTAGCAATGATTTTCTTTTTTTACATTTTTAAACAAAAAATGAGACAGGAATCACAGAGACAATGGATTATAGGAGCCAAGTGAAAAAAAATTATTCTGACGTGGATTATAACCATAAAACAGCAAATGTAAGACGTTATTTATGTTTTGGAATTTAGGAAATAAGCCCTTTTTCACTCTTTGTTGGCTGCTTGTTCTGTGGATTTTTATGTAGAGCAGTGACACATATTGTTGGAAAGAGAATAGTTTGGACTTTAATTTGACAGGCTACTAATGTGGTTAGAATCATGTTGCCCCAACGTTTGTGGAATGCAATGATTGAATGATTTTCAGAAAGGAGAGGTGCTGCCCTCGCTACTGGAGGGGTGCTCGGGTTGTGTAGTAATTTCATAACACAAACATATACATCAACACACACACAGACATGCCTTGTGAAGAATCTAAAGTCCTTGTCGGAAGCAGCAAAATGGTGAATGCGGAACCGCTGCCTCAGTGTAAGGCTCTCAACCTGTTCTTGTAGCTGGTGGATTTCCTCCTGGAGAGTTTTATTTTCCTCCGACCTTAAATCTACAACTGCAGAGTTCGACGCTGGCTCTTGAATATCATTAGGTTTGAAATCCAGGCTACAAACGTGAGTTTTCCCTGCGGTTAGCCATATTCTTTAGCCTTAACTCCTCATCAGCAGGAAAATGGAAAACCACAAGTACTGTATTGTACTTACTGGCCAATGGACATAACCGCACACAACAAAACTCAGCTGCTTTACCAGTAGCTTGCAAATACTTTAAATTTTGTGTGTTTTTGATGGTCTAGCTCCAGCAACTACCACTGAAAACAACATGGAGGAGGGGGCAAACCGGAAGTGATCAACATATGGTAGCTTTAAACAGAAGCACATCACCACTATTTGTGGCATATCTATTAGGCCGGCTAATGGCTACTTTTGAACCATGTGCACCTCCACCTAGTGGTGGGATGCCATCATTTTGCAGGTAAAATATACAACATGCATTATGGGAGATGTAGTTCATGGTCAATGCTGGCTTTAAAGAAGCATACGCTTACGCTTGAAACTCTCGTGGGCCATATAAAATGCTGTGGTGGGCCACATTTGGCCCACAGGCTTTGAGTTTGACACGTCTGTCAAGTCTGTTGTAAACCTGTCCAGAGTGTACCCTGTCCCTTATACATTGACTTCTGGACATGGGCACCAATGACCCTCGTAACCATGAAAAGAAGAAGTAGGTAAAAAGTAATTATGCTAAGAGAGTTTCATCCTACAGTATATCACCTCACCCCGGATTTACACTACATGCGTCTCCGCTGCGCTGCGGTGCGCAGGTCGCAGCTGTTCGTTTGTGTCTCAATTTATACAGCCTCCGCTCCGCTCCGACAGACGTGCAGGAAGGAAATCGCTCGATTAATTCAGTGATAAATGTGGAAGTTACAGCAAAAAATAATAAATTCTGTGAAAGATGAACTGCAAACACAGCTGAAAACATTAATATAAAGGTTTTTGATATGTATGATGTAACTGTCTTGCTGTCGTCTTTCTGAAACTTCTGATTTCAAAATAAAATCCATGTGTATCGTGTGTGTACACATACGTATGCTTCATGCTACATGTTTCCATCTGCTTCCCAAACAGAACAATACATTCTGACAGCATTTGTGTAGAAATATATCCATATATTTATTAATATAGCTGCAATTTCGACATTATTCCGACAAATTATCCCGCCTAAAAGTGTCTTATTTTAAAAATACTGATGTTGTGCTCATTTCTTTTCCTGTTGGCGCGATGTAATCTTTAAAAATTGACTCCGGCGCAGCTCCGGCGTCCTGCAAAAATAGGATCTGTTCTAATTTTGACAGATCGCCGTCTGCAGCCAGTGTAAACACTCTCATTGATTATAATGGGTGTGTATTTGCTGCGGAGGTCGGACCGGAGCGGAGCCGGAACGCATGTAGTGTAAATTGGGGATAAGGAGAACAGTGTTCTGTGAATATGCAAAAGTTTGTTTTACTTCCTCTGATTACTTTGAGTTCATCGCTGTCGATGCTGCGCTGCTCATCAACATGTTTGTATTTATGAATGTTTGTGTTTGTGCTTTGAACATAACTATGTTCCTTACCAAACGAACCTCAACCATTACATCCACATTAATAGATTGGCACAACTTCCAGTCAACGCTGCCCTGCCCTTTTGAGTTTATTGCCACTCATAGTGGAAGTTTCACTTCATCATCAGTCCAAAAGCTGATTGTACTTGTATTTACCATCTTCATCTGCCATTTTTTACAGTTTGCACCTAAAATGCAAGTTAATAATACTCCATGCAATAAAGGCACTGGAAGTTCATCAGATTGCAAAAAAATATTAATTCAGTTCAGTTTGAGGTGAGTCAAAAGCCACAGGACACATTTATTTCAGAAAGAAAAGGGAAAATTACACATCTGAATTCCCCAGCAAGTAATGTGAGTGCTTTATTTTTTTGAAGAAAACTTACTCATGATCCAATAATGCAGCTTTTAAGATGGTAGTGAGGTGAAAAAAATCACTTCTTCTGGTCCAAAATTGAACTGCTGTTGATCTCGGATAAAGAATGACTCTGGATTCAGGCTGGTTTGAACAGCAAGCAACTTTATTACTGCAGATCAAAAATACAGCCTAAGATCAAATTATGGCCTTCAGCCAATTGATTTCTCCAGTACGAAAGTCGGAGAAAGAAAGGCCCCGAGGTGGGGGTGTACAGAGGTCTTTAAGCAACAAATGTACATAAATCACGGTGTACCTCAAACGTTGTCCTAAAATGGTGATGTGTGTGGAACTCTGAAGCTGTGTGGCTGATGAGCCACACATGTATACATTCCTTAGACAAACCCCCACTCTTAGGACATTACAGTAGCCATGCTCTGAATGTAGCCTAAAAGATAGGGTCCCCACACTCATTACTTGCTGAGCTACTGAGATATTTCTTTCTGAAATAAAAGTTGTCCTGAGGATTTTGACTCAACCTGTATAGTACTAATTCACAACAAAAAGTCATTTTGGAAGAGTATACAAGACAAAAAATAAAAAAATCAGATCTAGATTCAAATCCAGTTACAATCAATTAATTCCTAATATAATACTGTACATTCACATTTATTATATTATGAAAAGCCAACTATTACAAGTTGTCTAGGAAAGCACGCAGGCTGTTTCAACACTTCACTTCACATCCTGAGCAGCATGTTGGCGACATGGAGAGGAATAACTCCCTTATAACCAGGAAGAAACCTCCAGCAGAACCAGGCTCAGGATAGGAAGCCACCTGTCTCGACTGGCTGGAGTTTTCAAAAAACAGGAAACAGACACAAACAAAACAAACAAACAAAGTCAGACTGGTCCAGTTATAGTCCGACATTAAATAATTACAAATACAAATGTAAAAAGAGGAAGAGCATTAGTCAGTTTGTCCTCCAGAAGTCTAGGTCTATAGAGATACAGTAGCTCAGACATCTCAAGCTAAACTTTGCTATAGAATTTATTAAAAAGGAAATCCTTAAAAGTTGATGGGTGTCAGCCTCACAGACAGAAACAGGAAGTTGGTTCCACAAGCGAGCATCCTACCTCCCATTCTACTTTTAGAAACTCCAGGAAGTAAATTTGCAGTCTGAAAGGGAAGTGCTTTGTTAAAGGTAAGATTCTAATTTCTGTTTTTAAGAAGAGACAAGCCAGAGTTGGAGACAATAATATGAATATTACCTGCAGTTTGTTTCTGCAACGACTCTGATATCCCAACGAAACAAACATTTTCAATGTATTCCTCACCTCTTACCAAAATCCAATGTCATGTTTCCAGCGATGACGACGAGGACTCCTCAGCTGCCCATTTTCATTCCGCGCCACTTCCTCGTCTGCCTCCCGTTCTGCTTAATAAGATCTCGGCGGCAGCGTCGTGTCTGGTGCAGGCTGCCAGGATCGCTGCAAGATGATCGGCGCTGTCTAAATACAATCTGGAGGCTTACGGGGGGAAAGATGAGAGGCAGCGTCGGAGCGGGGGATAGAGATGGGGCTGGGGGGGCAACCATGTTTACCTGTCTGGGCCGTGATACAAAAATACACACATGTACACATGAAGGGATGATTATCTGTAAGACAAAGCGTAAACCGATAGCTATCATGCATTGCAGTGTGCACGATCACTATCGAAAGCATAGTGGACATACATATCCATTTGAAAACACACACACAGATGGAGATGACTATCATACACACACAAACAGAAGCTGATACCAATCTACAGTTTGCAGACTCGTATACAAAGGAAGCCAAATGACTCTTCTTCATAAAAACCAGTGATGAATGTTGCGTCACGACCTCCATAGCTACACATAGTAATAATCCAAAATGCTACGTAAAGGCTTATTGAGAACCAGCGCTGATAACAGTGGGACAAAGAGGACCTGAAAGGCAGCGCCAGTAAAAGGTAAATGAGTTTGAGTGCACTGACGAGCCCCATATTGTTACAAGCCTGCTCTAATCAATCAAACTCATTGGGGTCTCTGAGAGGGTTTATTAACAATTCAGGAACCATTTTGACCATTAGCTGATTCCTGTCTCTATCTCCATCTATTTGCCCCACCTCGCTCTTTCATTGTCTGGCCTGCACTCAATATTTTCTATGCTTTTTCTCTTATAACCAGACGGTTTTCTTTCAAACTAAAAGAAGAGATTTCACCTGATTTTTGTTCTTTACTGCTGTTCTTTTTATTTGTTCTATATTTTGCCGCCTACTATCGTTTGTCATGTTAGCAAAATATCTCATTTACCACTGGACAGCTTTTATTGAAAGCAGTCACTAAATGTACATCTGCAACTGATTAATTTTTCGAGTCAACCCAATTCAAGCAGAGTACATACCTATGTTCCCTGGTACAATGCCTGCACTTTCAATGTTTTTCATTAGTTTTAAAAGACATTTAACACCGGAGCCAAGCATTTTTCATGACTTTTATTATTAAAGGGGCTATATCATGTAAAATCAACTTTTTGAGTTTTAGATCATGTTATAATGTTATCCTCTCATCAAAAACATGTCCAGAGTCTTACTTTGACTCATTCATGCACGTTTGAGAAATCCTGTAGTGTCCTGAGGCAGCCAGGCAGGGGAGCAAAAATGACCAATTGGGACTAGAACCACCTTTTGGGACCAGCTCCTCCTCGGGGCTGTGACTCCAAGCCGAGCTTCCTCATCACAGAGCAAACCTCCCCACCCCCGCAACCCACCCGTGACTCCTGCAGGCTCCCGGCAGCAACAAAGCAAACAACTGATGAAACTGAAACTATCTGCTGAGCTCCAACACTACTTTTGAGTGCAGCCCTTTTCACATTCAAATACCTTTGAGAAAATGTATTTTCAGATGCCAAGTAAACTACACTGAGCTTCCATATTACATAGGTATTGTGAATAGGCCTGTCGCGATAGTCAATAAATCAATTAATTGCACGATAACTTTTTTTGAGGTCGGTAAAAAAAAGACGGCGATAAGTTTCATTTTCCTGCTTGTTTGTTTACTTCGGCTCTCTCCCTCTCTGTGCTCCCGCAACACAGGAGCTCCGCTGACCCCTCCCCTTCTGTTTTCTTAGTGTGGGAGGAGTCAACTCTCGCTTTAGCGTGAGAGCTCGTTCCTAAAGAAACGCTTCAAAGCAGAACGCGGCTGCAGAAGTGTCGGAGAACTAGAACCTGGATTTCGCTGCGGAGGGAGGGAGGGAGAGAGAGACGGAGTGAGACAGAGTGAGAGAGAGAGAGAGAGAGAGAGAGAGAGAGAGAGAGAGACAGAGAGAGAGAGAGAGAGAAGGAGGAGAAGGGGTGGGGGCTGAAACTCCCCCAAACCCGCGACAAAGTCGTCAAGACTTTACCTGTAGCTCCCAAAAATAACAGGAAACTTAAACGCAGCATCTGTGTTTTAACAAAACACCCAAAAAACCAGTGGCTGTCCCAACAACTCATGAGGAAAACTCTGAACCGTCTGATTTCCTCCCCCGCAGCGCTCTGACTGTCCCCTCCTCACACACACACACACACAGACACGTTTGTTCTTCTATCCTCATGGGGACTTTGCATTGACTTTCATTCATTTACCAGTATTTTCTATTACCATTTGACCCTAAACCTAGCCTTAAACTTTACATGGGATGTGAACTGGGCTTATGTCCCCATAAGAAACAGTGGGTCCTCACCAGGCTGTGTAGTTTGCTTCATCTCTAAAGACATGCTGTTCTTTAATATTGTTTATTTACTGTCTTAGTTGTGTGTGGTGTTTAATTTACATTTTGTTGTTCTTTGTTTTTTTTTTATTCAAGTGCATTTTTTTGTTAGAGACTGAGAGTCCACTTTGTTAAACATTCTTTTAAAAATGAAAGTTTATTGATTTATTACACTTACACATTACGCTTTTATAATTATTAGTTGTAAAACGGTCACCAGACAATATTATCGTTTATCGCAATAAATTTTGAGACAATTAATCGCCCAGCAAAATTTGTTATCGTGACAGGCCTAATTGTGAAACATAGCTACAAAGTAACATAGGTGCTGGAGATTATAGGTACCAGTGAACATTGATTTAGAGGAACATCCATAGGTAAAGAGGTAAATAAGTACTGGATAAAATAGGTACAAGGGAACATAAGTACTGGGTACCATAGGTACTGAGGAACATAGTAATGGGTACCATAGGTACAGTGGAACATAAGTACTGGGTACCAAATGTACACAGGAACATAAGTACTGGGTACAATAGGCACAAGGGAACATAAGTACTGGGTACCATAGGTACTGAGAAACATAGTAATGTGTACCATAAGTACAAGGGAACATAAGTACTGGGTACCGTAGGTACTGAGGAACATAAATACTGAAGAACATAATACTGGGTACCACAGGTACTGAGGAACAAAAGTACTGGGGAACATAAGTACAGGGTACTATAGGTACAAGGGAACATAAGTACTGGGTACCATAGGTACGGAGGAACATAAGTACTGAGGAACATAATACTGGGTATCATAGGTACTGAGGAACATAAATACTGAGGAACATAACATTGGGTACCATAGGTACTGAGGAACATAAATACTGGGGAACATAAGTACTGGGTACAATAGGTACAAGGGAACATAAGTACTGGGTACCATAGGTACACAGGAACATAAGTACTGGGTAACATAGGTACAGAGGAACATTAGCACTGGGTACCAAAGGTACACAGGAACATAAGTACTGGGTACCATAGGTACTGAGGAACATAAGCACTGGGCACCATAGGTACAGAGGAACATTAGTACTTGGTACAATAGGTACAAGGGAATATAAGTACTGGGTACCATAGGTACTGAGGAACAGAAGTACTGGGGAACATATTGAGGAACAAAGGCATCGGGGAATATTAATATGACCCATTCGAGATAGCTGCCATAGCTTATCAACTTCAACAACACATACAGATAATGAGCTAACACTGAGTCATCATGTGCTTTCAGCTCTATCAGATAATGTGAGTACATTTTTTAGGATTTGATTAAAACAACTATACTGTAACTCTGTCGTTTCTCCACACAGTATGATCTTAGTGCAGAAGTCTGGCACGGAAGGCCTCGAAACTGAAAAACAAAATGTAAAAAACCTACACCCTCTGAACATTTTGTGCATGATGAAGTTAATCTAATTCAAACTGTTTCAAAGTTTCCACATAAAAAAGGCTGATAATATCTACTAACACAACATCTTGTGATTGTAAATCTGTCCAGCCACAGTGTTTGTGTGCAGTCAGATTCCCTTTGGGTCCCCAATGATGACGCCAGGTGCGGTTGCTAGGTGATTTGTGATACAGCTGCAGTCTGTACAGCTAAGCTTTGCTAAGAACACACACACACACACACACACACACACACACACACACACACACACACACACACACACACACACACACACACACACACACACACACACACTCTGCTGCCAGCGTCTGTGAGCATCAATGAGCGGTGCTCGGCGGTGTGAGAAGAGGTGTTTGTTTTTTCTGCCTCCTCTTCTTGTATCCTCAGTATGTCGACACCACCTGTGGAAAGCAGCTGGCTGTGTGGCGGGGGGTCTTTACATCCCGTGTGCAGGCAGACGGAGGCTGCATAAATCCACCGAGGCTTCTCGGAGATGTTTCGCTCCATGACAACAGTCAGAGGCCCTGCTCCTGATGCAACTACACACATGGGATGTGGAGGCGGGGCGGCGTTGGTGGGGGTTTGGAAAAGGTGTTTGCACTTGTTAATAGGTGGCTGTTCGACTGTTTCTCTGTGTTACTGTGCAAAACGGGGACAATATGTGTATCTGCTTGGGGTTGTGAATGAGGTACTAACCACGTGAAACAGAAGAAAAATATAAAACAAGTGTTCTTTATCTAATTTCCATTTGGGGTCAATAAATTATTTTCAAATTTGAAATAAATTTGAAGGAATGCATATCGCCTGCCTTTATTAATGCAAGAGTTTTAGATCATTTTATTGTATGATGAGAAATGACAAAGTTGTAGTAGTTGTAAAAAACATGCTATAATTTTAAAGGACCTATGACATTAAAAATTTGTAATAAACATGAATGCATTTTGGAAATCATGAAGTTGATAACATATTGCAAAACAAATTTCACGCCGCTGAGATGAACAGTTGTTGAGATATTTGCATGTGAAGAAACAGGAAGTGATGTCAAAGGGGAATGTCTGCATGTGAACAGAGCATTGATAGCTAACAGCACGCATTGTAGAGAAGAATCTGATGTTTCTTTAGATTATTTTGAGTCGCTATCAAAGACAGATGAAGAAGAGTTAAAGTTTAAACAATACTGTTTTAATAAACAAAGACCAGAGAGTTTATTTTACTAAGGAGTTCCCCTTTGATGTCACTTCCTGTTTCACGTTGGCTGAGCCAAATCCAAAAGTAAATAGGCCAGTTATGTGACAAAACGGGTAAAATCATGTGTATTATACCAAGTTTATTAAGTATAAAAATGTTTTCTTTGACGTTTTGTATTTGAAGGATATGCACGTCACCCTGTATGTGTAAAACTGAACTGTATCCTTTTTAATCTTTGCTAGGTTGAGTTTCCTGTGGCAGCCATCTTGAACTTGGTTGACTCTAAAAGTTAATCAATTATAGGGATACAATCAAGGATTATTTCCTTAGGGTTTTATTCAAATCTATCCAGTGGTTAATAAAATATTTTACTAACAGTCAAAGTTGACTTTAAATACCTTTTGGCAAAATTTTTAACATTATTGTGCTATCTTGTGGTGTTTTTAAAATGTGTTGGAGATCAGCTACTACCACACTGAGTTTTACATCAATATCTATATACCTGGCTGAGTGAGAGACATATTTATTGTTTTTTAGATCAGTCGGCTGTGGTAGACATTTTAAATTGGATTGACCCCAAAAGTTTATCACTTTTACATGTTCATCTATTCTTTACTTCCAGCAAGTTTTATTAAAACATGTTCAGTTGTTAGAGAGATGTTTTGGTAACAGAAACTCACATTTACACACACAAGCAAAAACACTGTTGTAAACATTATTATTACCTTAAGCAGGGAGTGATAGCAATATAACTTAGATTAAATTTACATAAATGTCTTAGGGTAATTCTACATGTTTTTCCAGCAAAACAAACAACAACAACAACAAAAGAAACTTGGCAAGTTTTAAATTCTTATTTCGTCAATTTTTGTTCATTTGTAGATTTTAAGTCCTTAATTTCATCTTATTTTGCTTCATAGTCTTTTTTCCATTATTTTTTCTTATAAGTCCTAGATTTTTATGTTTTTTGTGCTGCTCCTGTCTGTGTTTCACACCTGGGTTTTGTCACCAATTACCACCCACCTGTTCCTCATCGACTCGTTTAATTCTCAGCATTTTTTCCCTCCAAGTTTGTTGTCCCTTTGATTTGAGTTTGTTCTTTAAATAGCCTAAATATGGTTTGAACTTTTATCCACCCTCTTACGTGAAGCCCTTTAGTTGGGTCCATGTCCCCTTCTTGCACACATTTGCAGAAAACTGTTTGACTTGCTGAAATAAGCAAAGGTTCTTGTATTTTATATTGATTCTAAAACAAACTACAGAGCTCGAATGGTTCCTTTACAGATTTGTAAATTACCCATGCAAAACACATTATTGGGATTTTATTGGATTTCTTTATCTTACTAAGAAAATACATTCAAAAGGACAAATTGAAACTACAGCTTTTTAATTTTTTTAAATGGATATTATTCTGAAATGTGTTGTGATGCTTGTACAGAGTTTCACTGAAACCCGTCATATCGTGCTCTCTTTAAAACTCATTATATCTTGAATAATGTTTTTCTAATAAATCATTTCACTGACCATTTACCTTCATATATATATAT
>NW_013952659.1:94778-96901 GCF_001266775.1 Austrofundulus limnaeus
GAAATAACCATTTGAAATATATGAGTTTGTATGTAATGTATGAATATAATATACAAGTTTCACTTRTTAAATGGAATTACTGAAATAAATCTATTTTTTCATGATATTCTAATTTTATGACCAGCACCTGTATATGTAGAGTGTTTGTCAAACTCCAGCCAGTTAAGGCAGATGGTCTGGTTCTGGTTCTGTTGCAAGTTTCTTCTGGTTTAACAGGAAGTTGTTCTGTCCCACTGTCATCAAGTGTTGCTCATGTTGGATTACAGCGTTTGAGTGAAGATTCAATACAATCTCCTTATAGAGAACATTTACTAATTGGCATTCCATGTTATACTGCATTTTTTAATATTACATAATAATTGGAATGAATGAACTAATTTGATTAGGATCTATATCTGTATTGAACTAATTAAATCTATGGTTTCAACTGTTTTTTGTGTTTGTCAGAGATCTGTACTGTAAATCTGTGCTGTGTAAATAAACTGCTGACTAGCTTAAATCAGGTTGCATTGTTCTTGTACATCAAAGCAAGAACTGGACTGTAAATCAAATGTTGTAGTTTGTCATCAGGTTTCATATGCAGCTTGAGGATCCGGGGGATATAATGTAGCAAAATAGGTTTTTTAATATACTTTTACGACTGGTGCACTGGGTCAGGCTCAAGCCTCACAGCCTCAGATGCATAACCTGTGCATATGTATAATATAGGTGCTGACAGACCCATACATATCCGTATTATTTTATAAAGAAGGCGATAGAAGCCATAAAGGCAGATACACACGTCATTTATACAAGCAGAACATTGATGTATGTTTTAGATTTATATAAGAGAATGTTTAATTCATGAAGATTTAGAGAGCTCCTGGAACAATCATGGCCGCTCTGATCATCATGTTGAAGTATTGCTCAATCCTCTCTCCCTGGCCTGACACAACAACCCCCCTCCAACGCCAGCATCCCCCGCCCTCACCCCATCCCCCCCGTCGGAAATCCAATCCTTCCTCCGCGCGAGCAGAGAGGTACTGTGACGGATGGCTTGTAAGCAGCCCACCATGTTTCATCAAGCCTTCTTCTCTCTTTGTCAGGGCAAAAAGACGGAAGACTTCCATGCGGCGTCCTCACCTTAGGGACGCGGCTATGTTCAATAATTCAGTGGCTGTTGCTCCAGTCCTGTGGAGAGTGCTCATCAGTGACCGATGAACATTCACAGTGGGCCACCACCCGCCTGTCGAGGATGCTCTTTCCCCTCTGCTGCTCAAAACGGATAATAAATTTAATTTCTAATTACTACGGTCACCATAAATTCAACACTTTTTTTTTCTTTTACATTTTAAGAACAACCTAAATTTTTGCCAGTCAGCAGCACACCGTGTTGCACTAAGCAAGTCATCTCTTTCTCTGTCCCTTTTGGCTACTTTCAATAGTTTCATTTCATTCTTGCAACAATATTTCAACGCTGCCTTCCTGACACGGTTCATCTTGAAAAATTTAACATGCAACTACCAATTTTCTCGTTACTTATTGAACTAGCCTTTAAAAGGGGTCCCCGATTAGTTGTAACATTAGACTTTATTTGAAAAACAAATATTTTAACTGTAAAATAAAGACTGTAAAAATACTGTAGGCTGTTTAGTTTAGTGAATTTTTAAGCTAAAAGTTTAAATGTACTGTATATTACATGGACGGGGGCATTTTATTTACATACAAAGCATTCTGGGTAAATGATGACATGGATAGGTCCTCGGCACGAGGCTGCTAGCGAGCTATGTCCACCCTGAAGGTTAATCTTGGACAATATCTGACGATTGGCTCTTTTGAATGAAACCAGAGAGCGTTGACAGAGAGGAGAAGGTAGAAATGACTCAGCCTGTAACTGAAAATATAGATGGAGGACAACAGAGCTGCTTCATGGAAGAAGAACCTCAGCTTAGCCTGTTAGCCCATGCGCTAGCACCAGCACTATATTGACTTATATGTATTAGCTCGGCGCTAGAGCAACAAATTAACAAGCTAAACTGAGGTCCTCCATTCACATTTTCAGTTACAGGCTGAGTCATTTCTACCTTCTCCTCTCTGTCATGAGGCACAGGAGGACCTCAGTGACGAGAGGAGAATGTGTAGCG
>NW_013952659.1:97240-117569 GCF_001266775.1 Austrofundulus limnaeus
GTATTTTTACAGTCTTTATGTTACAGTTAAAATATATGTTTATAAAATAAAGTCTAATGTTACAACTAATCTGGAATCCCTTTAAATTTTAATCTTACTAGAATAAAAATAGGAAAACATTAGAGCATGTGTCAATCTCCAGGCCCGCGACACAGCATTTTACGTGGCCTGTGAGAGCAACACAAAAATAGTATTACTGTCTTAAAATAGGTGTATGTTGCTTTAAAATCAGCCATGATGCTTGTTGATTATGATTCCAGCAAAATGACACCATTCTACCAATAGGTGGAGGTGCACAGGGTTTGAAATTAGCTGGTGGAATTCGCTATGTAAATTCTCCCTTTCATGCACTTTCCACGGCTACTTTTGCTGCAGGCCAGTTGTGCTAGGACATGGGAATTTTCCACTTGCAAGTTGTAAATTTTAACTAGAACACCTTCTTTATTGGGAAGTCCCTGTTGCAAAGTGAGAGTTCAGAATTCAAGACTGCAGTAGAACATCTAATAAAAGCACATTTTACTTTTATATCTCATAGTATTTCTGTATTATTCATTTCTGTTTATAAGAGGACATGTTAAAATTCTGTTTCTATACAGGAAATACCACGTAGAGCTCAGTTATTGTTTGTTGGCGGCGCTCAGCTGTAGCAATGAGACAAGAAACGTAATGTTTCATGTTTAGTAGAAGTAAACACGAAGCATTAAAGTTAAATACAACTGGCCTTTTGAAGGCCACCATAATGCAAAAACCGTGTATATGTTCTGAATTTGAGTGTCTTAAATATGAAATAAATGGATTTTACTTAACTAGATTTGACTTGTACTGGTTTACTTTTTTGTAGAACTAGAAAAACTTTCATATGCTGCAACATTATCTTATATACTAGTGAATAAAGGTACATGGATGTAGAGAGCACACATGATCAGTGTGCATTGCCAATACAATGCACACTATTGTGATTCCTTTCCCATCCAAGTCATCTCCACTTTGGCATGCTTCTCCTCCTGCATACTTTGTCCTAGAGCTGCCGTTGTAATTTATATCTGTAAAGCTCCTGTGCCAAATTATGGCTATGCCTTTTGGTACCTGTACAACTCATAGTTTTTGAAATATTAATGTTTAATAATTTATAATGGGAGTCAACGGAGCCTTGTATTGGTCCAATACTGCCCCCTGCTGTACCTACTCAGTACTGCACCATAATTTAATAATATTTAAACTCAGTAGTTCAGTGTTTACAATACTAATATGTTAATATTTTGATGTTTTACTATAATATTGCCCTAATATTGCTTTATTGTTATAATATATTGCAGTTTAGTGTCAACAATTGCATTGGCGATATGGCCACTTTCTGCACACATACAAACCAATTCCTGGCAATCCACTCTGCCACAGCTCCAAAGGTCTCATGGTTAATGCCATGGGCTTTCATGTGGGAGATCAGGGTTCAAAACCCAGCTACAGCAACATTAACAAAAAAATTGTCTTCAAACTTCATATTGTCACACAATTACCCTCATCACAAATACCTGCTGACTTGACAAGCACAAGCTGGTTTAGAAAACACATTTGAACTTGGTCACCGTTCAATCTGCAAGTGCACTGCTGCAGGTAAAACCATGCTGCAATGCACACTTGTTTTTACAACGTAAAAACCCATGTCTAGTTTTAATTGCTTTTTGCTAAGTGCTATGACAAAAGAGGGAAGGAAGTCACTTTCTAAAGTAGTCTAAACCAAAATAAAGCAAGAATGTTTTAAGATGAAACACAGGAGCTTAATGACCTGAAAATTTAAGATTTATTAAGAAAATAAAAGACTGATGTGGAGGCAAAAAATACAAACTACCTAATTTCAAATCAACGCAGAGGTAAAACCTGATACTGCACGAAGCACACACACAATCTCAAGCTGAAGGTAAGGTGAAAGCTGAGGGTCTTTGAACAGGGGCTGAAGAGAGGATTGGAGACACCTAAGCTATAGCCTGGAAAAAAACAGCCCCTTGTCTTATATACTTTGCTTCGTACAGAGGCTCTGGAACCTCAACTATTGAGATGTGATTCCTTGCTGGAGGCATGGACTCTGTTGAAGTTTAAAATGACTGGACTGATTTTACCCAATTGCTAATGTTTGGCTACGTTCACACTGCAGGCAAATCCGACCCAAATCTGATTTTTTTGACCCATCTGACTCATATCCGATTTTTTTATGACAGTCTGAACGAGACAAATCCGATTTTTTCAAATCCGACCCAGGCCGTTTCAGTATGTGGTTTTAAATCAGATATATATCTGATGTTTTCAAAGTGACTGCAGTGTGAACGCTCATGTCACATTCATCTGACTTTTTCATCAGGAGGAGGGGGTGAAGGATCGTTAAGACACTAACCTCAAGTCTCGCTGTTTAAATCTGCAGCTCCGTGTGTTTACAGCTCCAAAACACAAGTCCAGTAGTTTCATCTTTTTACTTTTCATTTTCCACGTAGATAGTTTGATAATATGTCCAGCCTGGGTCGCGGAGAGTATCGATCCTAAAGTTCGATACTTGGCCGATACTTTTTTCCAGCTCGTAGTTTCGTTAAAAAAAAAAAAAAAAAAGCTTCACTGGAGCATCCCGGTCAGAGGCAGGTTCAGATATAAACACTGACTAAACAAGATGTCAGATAATTATTTAATCGGCTCTGATTAAACAACAACTTCTGATTCGATGCGCAAAATGTAGCATCCATGCTAGCTCTGTAAACAAACAAGCCGGCTGATGAGACGTCACGTCGTTTACTGCGCATGCGTGTCACATCAGTGCTGTGTAGCGTTCACACAGGGGTCTGATGCAGGTCACATTTAAAATGTAATGTGAACGTTCACATTTAAAATGTAATGTGAACGTTCACACAAAAAGATCGGATTTTTTCAAAAAATCGGAACTGAGCATTAAGACCTGCAGTGTGAACGTAGCCTTTGTCCATGAAGTATGTAGTGCACCAGCTCGACTGTGAGGGAAGCTAGGAAGCTAACCAGAAATTGTGTGCGCTGTAAACAACCATAGCTGGATTTTTGGAACTCAAGACCTTGAAAACTGACTTGTGTTGAAGATTTGAAGTCAGCAGACTGCAGGCCATTGACTGGTTGTACACACAACTTGAAATATATAAGTAACAAGCTAACATTAGCTACTATTAGCTTACCTTCTTACGGTGTCATGCCCTTTAGCATGATACTATTGTATGGCCCTGTATGCTCTCGTATACCTGTCCACTGAGTTTCTTGTAGCAGCACACAGCTTTCTCTTGCTCTTTTACTTGTTTCTGACAAGAGAACACACAAGGAACATGAATAGCATGAGCTCCACATTTTCTGTTATTCTGTGTCGGCAAAAAATGACAGCATGAGAATTGAACGTTCTATGACAATCCTTGTTACATCAAAACTACACTCATTTGAAAGCAAAATCAATGAGACCTGGAAAAGGCCAACCAAAGTCAAGAAGGACCTTGACAATACAAAGGGGCCACAAGAGTTGGAAACTGGCCTGAGTCTTTTCTTTTTTCTTTTTTTTTTTTTGCAAGTTGGACTTAAAGACCCATTTTTCCTCCTCAGGCTTGAGTTGCTGTATCAGCTTGGGTGGTTTGATTTTATAGGAAAACTCCCATCTGTGACAATACAACTAATCAAACAACTTTTAATCCTCTTTTGGATGATCACTGAGTCAGCATCACAATACACAAGTGTCTTGCCTTGATTTGTATGTAATTTAACTAAAAAAAATCTTTCTGTGAACATACTAACCTTTATTTTTAAGTCTTCATTAACAAACTAAATAAATGATTGATAGCATCCAACACAGCAGACAGGTGTGGGCCAGATCTGGAGTCAAACTGGCACTTCTGGCATGGCAAGTTGCAAGTCAACCTGATAGGGGCCAGGTCTGGCAATGATGGTACTGTTTTTAAGATGGCATGCCACAACTGGCCTAGTTGTGGTTTGGTTTATGTGGCCCAAATCTATTAATGTTACAAATGGCCCGGTTGTGGTTTAATTTGTGTGGTGCTGGCCCATCTAGCACATTTAGACCACCAAAGGGCCACTGTTCTTTGCAGTATTTGGGCAGAGTGGGCCAGTCAAATTTTGCTATGTGGGATGGTTGAGCAATGTTGGACAAATAGAAGGCCAGTTTTTTCATTTAGGAGCTGCACGTAAAAAGCCTTTGGAAAGCTTGATATTTAATACTAACATTATTGCATTATTGCTTTATTGCTTACAGCATGGGGGTTATTTTAGTCTCAGCACACCCGTGTCACAAATGTGTTATAGCTGTTAAAAGATGCTTCAAAATAGACCAGCATTGTCCCAATCAGTCATTACCAAATACATGGATCTTGGCATGAATTATTTGGTGTCCCTAGTAGCCCTTCTTGGGATGGGCAGAGCGGGGAGAGGGGGTGTTGCTGAATCAATAGCCATAAGGAGTCTGGCTCCCGTTTGCTTTCAAGATCTACAGCCGAAGGACCCAGTCATCAAAAGTTAATGAGCTATTTAGATCATGCTGTTTCTTCAGCTCTCTACTGAGAAAACACTGCTGAACTGGGAAGAAAAGAGCCCCTGCACACATGTGTGTGTCTTTTATATGCTGTATGTGTCTCCTATCTACAGAGGGAGATCGGCAGCTGAGAGAGAACAAAGCTGTGGTTATCATGAATGTGCAGTTGTTCGAGCATTGTTCAGCGCAATTGCTTTACATGGGTTACAACCCTTATTTTCTGGCCCATACTGTGGATACAAAGCTTCTTTTTGAGTGTAATGCCACAGTGAGTCTGTTCAAACACTTCAGCTGGTTTTAGCCATCAGTTTCTGGACTCCTTTGAAAACTCAGAAACGAATTAGTTTTTCATTTTTCTTCATGTTTTAGGTGAAAATCGGTACACCTTGTTTAGTTTCTGTCAATATACAGTATTACTGACCTTTTGTGTCTCATTGTCCCTATTTTCTCTTTTTTCCCCAGCAGCTTCAGCTTGTTTCTTTACATCATTTCCTCTCCCTCCTTCCTAATTTTCCAGCTCCATTCCCTTCTCCTTCTGCCTGGAATCAGCTAAGAAGGCCCTATCTGCAGACAAGCTGACATGCCACCCAGGAGTCTTGCCAAATTCCCTGGCTGCCGGCCTTATTTGTCATGGCATATAAAAGAAAGAAGTTATGGTTGTCTAAATTCCCAACAGGCCCGTTGGGAGAATTGGATGTATGCTTTATTTCAAAGACCACAAAATATCTGTGTGTTCAGCAGAAAAGAAAGACTTGACCATCAACCTTAGTCTCAACGTTGCAACTTTGAAGTCTTGGGAAATTAAATCTATCCAAACAGACCTTTAAAACATATATAACTCAACTTACAATTTCCATCCTGTGTATCCCTACATAGGATGGCATCCCTGCTGAGGGAGAGAGGTGTAGTGTAAAGCAAACTTTCTGGCAGTGCAGCTAAAAATGTCTGACCAGCGTGTCAGTCAAGCGGTATTGAAAGAATGAATCAAACTGAGGTGAACTGAACAGAGCATCGATTTATTTATTTTTTTTAGGTTGGGCCCAGTGGATGAGGTTTTATCTGTTGTGTTCTCTCACACATTAGCCTCCAACTCACTTTGAAATACTACTAAACCCCAGAGGACCTAACTCTCACCAGTGGTGCCTAATTGGTCAGCCTTTATGTGGTCCTGCCTCTACTAGGCTGCCGGGCCAGTTCTCCATTTGTTAGCTTTGATGCCTTCAAGCACCTTTTCCCACAAAATACTGATCCCATAGCTCGGGAATCAGGAACCAGAGGCTCAGAGTACAACAGAGTGGGGGATGAATCTTGGGTTTACCGTTAGCCTCGGTTACTCTTGAACATAAAACCTGCAAAAGGCATCAGTGCGATCAAAGATGGCCTTTATAGGACATTATCCCTCCTCAGGTTCACATTTTCACCAAAAAGTACCATGTTTTAAAGACTCCCATCTAAGGACTTTCAACTTTTTCAAAGAGTATGTGAGAATGCAGTTGGATGAAGTTTTATGCAGTATAAGTAAGAACCGTCTTTATGCGAACCTATAAGTAACTTTTTAAAAATGAGTTGAGAGTTTGGCAAGTTACCAAAACATCTAACGTCGTGAATGCAGTATTTCCCTTACATTACTGGCCTTGGCAATGCACTTGTTGTTGGAACAGGGGGCAACATGTACTGGAGTTACTATGTTAGTAATGACAGTGGTGGGGTGGGTGTGTGGAGAGTAGTGCTGTGTTACTGATACTAGGTCACTGGTAGTGGAAACACTAAACATCATAAGTATCAGCATGAAACCAAGTCACTGCCTAAATTGCGGTCATGAAGAATTCATGGATCATTGTTCTGCTCATCACTTCCTGAAGTGCTCACTGATTAACTTTATTAGCAACATCTGTGCTTGCCACTTTGAGAAGTCAAACATCTGCTGTGAGAAACACTGGCGAAAGACTTACTTGAGAAAAAAAATTCTTGAAGATTCTCATCTTCTAAAGAGTCTTGATCTAAAAGCATGCTACTTTATTTAAGGGAGGCTATTTTTTATTATTGCTTTTATTTAATGTATATAACTAGTATGTTTAGGTTAGGGTTTGGTACAACAGGAGAAAGAAGAAAGGTCAAACTTTGCTTTTTGTCCCCCCACTTATTTTCAGCAATCTACGCAGAAGCAGAGAAGAAACCTTCCTGGGGCTTTTTTAAAATACTTAATTTATTTTGAAGTGAAATCTATTTTAAATGTAAGATTTAATGCAGCAAAATAAACTAATTTAAAAGGTAAAAGAGGTCTTTTACACACAGTAGTATTTCCCTTGCCATTATTGGGCAACGCTCCTGCTCCTCTCTAGATGTTCGGCCCCTGAACTGTTAGCTTTCAGTAACTGCGGCTCCCAGAGCAATTCAGTTGACTAGTCCTGGTTTACAGTCTTTTGAGTGGCTGTGGCTGAGTGGCATTCTCCCAGTGGTGGGCACAGTTCCCTTAAAGCACAAAAGCACTAAAAGGGAAACTAATTTCCTGATTAGTGCTTTTGCTATTTTTAAAATTCATTAGTGGATTAGCACTTGCTAAACCTATGGGCTAAATTTAGAAGCACTAACTGAGGTCTTTAAAGGTTATTGAACAATATTATTGTTCACAGTTGAGGGTGAAAACCGTCATATATTTTGTTCATATGCGTCACTTATCTACAAGGTCACATATTTCAAGGCCTGCAGGCCAAATGTGGCCTGCAGGTGACTCCCTAGTGGGCCAGACCTAGCCTGGTAAAAAACAGACCCTTGTCCTTCACTTTGCTTCATACGAGGGTCTGGACTCTCGGCTATAGAGAAGTGATTCTTGCAGGAGGCGTGGCCTCTGCTGAAGTTTAAAACGATTGGATCAGTTGGCTGCGATGTATGTCACTGTGAAGGAGGCTAAGCTAAGAAGCTAACCAGAAATCGCATGTGCTGTAAACAACCCTACTGAGAGGAGAGAAGTTTCGAGCTGAATGAGACGACTGTAAATGAGAGCTGCTGCTTTGTCAGACTAATTTATTTTAATTTGAAGCCTTATCAACACAGACTGGCTTCATTCACTTCCTCCACTGCCGTATGCTAAAATAACTAGCAGACGCGCAGAAAATTGATGTTCAAAACTCTGCCTTCTGTTTGCTGATTGGCCCAGGTAAAATAACTACAAGCAGACACTGCGCAGAAAATTGACGTTCTGTTCTCTGATTGGCCCAGACGAAAATTCTCCAGAAGAAATCCTTGTCTATGGGAGAAGTTCCAGACGGAGCAGTGAAGAGAAACTAGAGTTGAGCGGAGCTGCGTAGGAAGGCAAAGGCCAGGCTAGGTCAGACCACAATCTGCGTTAGTACGATCTGTGCCTTCTCGAACCTTGCAATAAAGGTTCAGCATAAAGGTTAGCTTAGCCCATTCCTAAGCTTTTTATTCAAAATCACTGAGTAATAGTAAAAATACTTCTGGGATAGCCCTTTAGGACGTAGATGTACAGTATAATCTGTTGTTGTTATGCCCTTACTAAAGCAGACCTAAAGTTAGTACACCTATCGCAAAACCAAGTTGTGAAACACTTTGGCAAACCTGTTTTATGCTTAAATAACAAAGATCAGCAATAATACCAAACTTAAATTTATTATCTTGTTGTGTTAGACATTATACTGGTTGCAGTGACCATATTAATGTTTTTATTGGCGATTATATTCAGATTCGTGAGGTGTTCTTGAAAGAGCAGCTTATATTTTTTTAACAATGTCGTAGAAATGGGGTAAGGATTAGGTAAAAAGGGAATAGATCACAAAGTGGCAAGTTCATGTGTTTGTACAAATTCAATCATACAAACCAAATCATACATTTATTGTAACTCGAAATCACAAACTTTAAACAGCCAAAGTCCTCACAAACCAATGTCATGACAACTTCAGATTGTACTAAATATTATGGTCACAGTTCTTGTGTCTTAACATAGTTCATGTGTGTTTTTATTCTCAAAGCCCTGATTTATTATTATTATTATTTTATTGGAGAAACACAGACATAGTTTCTATTTATGGTACAATCATTAAAGGTAGTGTTTATAATTTGGCAGTACGATGGATTAGTGATTAGTACTGTTGACTCACAGCAAGAAGGTCCTGGGTTCAAGCCCCAGGTTGTGCCTGGGGTCCTCCTGTACATGTTCTCCTCACATTTGCATGGGTTTTCTCCGGGTACTCTGGTTTCTTCCCACAATGTATGCATACTTACACTGCCTTCAGGCCTCCCTTGAAAAAGAGATCTTTGATCTCAATGGGATTTGGATTAATAAAGTCTAATTATTATTATAAAAAATTGCCAGATTACACAAGAAAAAGATCTAACTCTGAATGATCATGCAATCCTGCACTAAGCTTGATGTTACTTAAGTGTTTTTATTTTATTTGCAAACAGTCCAAAGTGTCACATAAACCCCTCCACCAACAGTTCAGTCACTAAAGCCACTGCTGAGGTTATTTGCATGAGAGAGGGAGGAGGTAATGGTTTTGATGAAATACCAAACGGATGTGATATATGTAAATTTGAATTTAGGGGATAAGGCCCCCGTCAGCCTCAATAAGTATTGTTGCCTTTGTGTGTGTGTTTGTGTGTGCATGTGTGATTGTGTGTGAGTGTGTTCACACATTTGCTTTAGGCTAAAGAAATACATATAAATGAGATCTTTACCTGTAATATTGCTTCAATTAAAGGCTTCAGTCAGGCAAACCCATAACTATGTGCATTTGGTAAGGTGTGTGTGTGTGTGTGTGTGTGTGTGTGTGTGTGTGTGTGTGTGTGTGTGTGNGTGTGTGTGTGTGTGTGTGTGTGTACGTACTATATGAGCATATGTTCGAATAACCCCAAGGGAATGAGTAGTCCATAATTTTAAAATCACACCTTGGACTGCTTGATGACTCTAGGCCAGCGGGCTCCGTGTCCGAAGCTGATAGTGCCGCTTCACAACTCAACCTACGTCTGGGTTTATGTTTTCCAGCGTCACGTTCCACGCGGCGCCAGGGGAGAACGACTGAGGGACCGAGCGGAGCGCTGATAAGCTGTCGAGCTAGACGTGTACAGGGTCAGTGCTGCGGAGAGATAGGGGCAGCTACATGGCAAATGGAAGCTGAGCGTGACCACTTTTTTTTAACTCTCTTTTCCATCCCTTCAGTCATCCTCAATAGAGTTGTGTTATCTTTTTTTTTGTGGCGCTGATAGCTGCCGTGTGCATCTTTGCTGCTCTTATTTATGTTTTTGAACGTTGGTTGGCCTGCCATTGCAGTCCCTGTGTTCCAATTCACAAAAACATTCCTTTTAGCCTTTGTCGAGGTTCGCAACAGGGGAGCCATGTGCTTATTTTTTTTAAAGTAAAGATGAGATGAGGTAAAGCCTCCACATTGATTTTACACCCACTCCTTTGCTGCGGCTGTCCTTGAATATAAATGATGGCGTTTCAACCCGTTGCTGTCTGCAAGGATCCCAGAATTCTTTATGACAATCAGAATAAAGATCTCCTTTTTTTCCCCCCGAAGCTTAACCAAACCTGCTCCTCTTTTTATCCCCACGGCAAAGAATGGACCTCGGCATCTCTGAAACTCATCCTGGCACCCAACAGGGAGGCAAACTAAGAGAATCTGATCTCTTGGAGCGAGTTCTCTAATCTTTCCCCAACCAATCTAGCGGGGCAGGGACACTTACTGTACAACTCACTCATCTCCAGTGGTGGCTTTGATTCTCTCGCTCCCCTCTGCTGATTTGGCATAATCACACGGTAATGAGGTTGGCTGCGGTGCGCCGGAGTGGCCCCAGTGCCCAGCTAGCTTGCGCCTGCATGTTAACGGGGAGCTGCGAAGAGGTTTTACTCGAGAGGAGGAGGAGCTGGATGGAGAAAAGGTCTGGAGCCCCCCTACTTTGAGAGCACATTTGTTAGAAATACAATTACACAGGCGCACAGAAGCATATCAGACTCCACAATGATTTCTCCATTCTCCAGCCACTGGAGCGGCTAATTTCCTTAGCGGCTAAGTACTTATAGATTGCTGTGTAACAGAAGCTCGCAAACGGTGAAGCGAAAGCGGGCGGATGAGGGCAGTGTATCGCATTATGGTTTCTGTCTTATATCTGACATGGAGTGAAAGTTGCTCCCACCACTGGGCCTGCATTAGCATGTTACACACTGATTAAATCAGCATTTAGGCTGGTGGGGTGACTTTTACTGCAAGCAGGAACAAAAAAGACAAAAACACTTCATAGTTAGGGGCAGTAGTGGGTCCTGAGCATAAATACTAGCAGGGCGGATATTCATTGCCCGAATCAATAGCTACACAAATGTTAAAAATTTTCAGCACATTTTCTGTGTAAAAAAATAGACGTTGCTTTTTTAATCAGTTATTTGTGCACCAAGTTGTTGTCTTTTTTCTCCTTCTCTGTAGGCTGTTTCTTATGAAAAACAATCCGGTACAATAATAATATCTATCTAATAATAAATCAAAGAAACATCTCTCGTACCCAATCGAAAGCATTTTTTACATTTTAATTGTGGATAAAAGATACACATTTTTCTGAAGTGGATTTCTAATTTAAAGGGGCTATATCATGTAAAATCAACTTTTTTGAGTTTTATATCATGTTATAATGTTATCCTCTCATCAAAAACATGTCCAGAGTCTTACTTTGACTCATTCATGCATGTTTGAGAAATCCTGTAGTGTCCTGAGGCAGCCAGGCAGGGGAGCAAAAATGACCAGTTGGGCCTAGAACCACCTCTTGGGATCAGCTCCTCCTCTGGACTTTTTCTCCAAGCTGAGCTTCCTCATCACAGAGCACACACACCCACCCGGCCCCGTGCTGAAATGGGCGGGACAGAAGCAGAAGGAAGTTCTGAAAGAGACAGAGCCCAATTTTAAAGCTTTTAGACAGGCTATGATGCAAAGTCCAATTTAACTTTGATATAAACAGCATTTTCAGAGCAACTGAAGGTAACACAAGCTGTGTTTCCATTGACCATGAAAATGCGCAAATTACAATTTCGAAAATAAATTTGCTCAATTGAAACATCAATTTCGGAAAAAAAACTTACGTTTTTTGACAAAATGTTTTTGCACTAGGGCAGGGGTGTCAAACTCCAGTCCTCGAGGGCCGCTATCCTGCATGTTTTAGAGGTTTTCTTGCTCCAACACACCTGATTTTGATCGCTGGGTGATTAACAGGCTTCTGCCCAATTTGAAGAGTTAATTCAATCACTGAATCAGGTGTGTTGGAGCTGGAAAACCTCTAAAACATGCAGGATAGCGGCCCTCGAGGACTGGAGTTTGACACCCCTGCTCTAAAACATGCAGGATAGCGGCCCTCGAGGACTGGAGTTTGACACCCCTGCACTAGGGTGAGGTGGTTTTTCGGCCCTATCGAAATTGATGTATTTTGCAAAACTGCAATGGAAAGTCTTTTTTCGCATCACGGGAGTCGCGTGGTCCAGAACCGGCTGTTTCTACTGACGAAAAAGACGATGACGAAGAAGATAACAGGAAGTAGAAGTAGTAGTGAAATCAACAAAGTTGTAAAAGAAAGTAATAAACTCATCGACTACATTTTCCCAAAAACACAGCATACGTAGCCACTCCCAAGTAGGGACTTGTTACTGGAAAGCCTCGATAAAAGATGCCGACGTCTCCTCTGATGATGAGCGCTAGTGTCGTGGTAGCAATATGCTATGTGTTTACATCCATTGCTGCCATGTTTGTAATGACTTATCGCGAGAACAAATGTATTCACGCGTGACTTTAAAAAGCAATTCTTACTTAGGAAACACCGCAGTTGCGAAACAGTGTTTTTCGACATTAACAGAATATCGACAAAGTTTTGCGCACACTTGCAATGGCCTTGCACTGTAGCTTGCGAACGCAGCTACAGTGACTTAATTGTGAAATAAAATTGAACTATGTGCCTGGAAAATACACCCCCCCAGCTCCGAAGCCTTAAACAAGGCTCAAACTCACAGGCAGATGATTTTAAGGCCACAACTTACATACCAAGCTACCATATTTTGTTAAAAATGGTCCTACCTTCTTGACGAAAAAGTCAGTTTTTCATTTCTCTTCCATCTTCCTTGGTTTTCGACGTTCTTCTTTTCAGGTCTGCTCCAAAGAGATTTTAAAACAGAATAGCTCCTCTGTTGGACACAAGTTTTGCTGAACTTTTTTCCTGCATCTGGTGAGTACTTGTTAGTTCTTTTGTTCGTGTCAATGCGCTGAAACCAACAGAAAATGTCCGGGCAGCAGTTTTTGTGCCACAATGAGACTCTGTTTGGAGGAGATAATTGTTCCGATCATTCTAATGAATTCTGCCTGATCATGGCCTTATGTGCCTGGTTGCAGCTGTTTTGATCAAAGCTTATAAAAAACATTATGCTAATTTATTTTTATTCAAAGGGATTTTTAACACAGGATATTCATGCACATACAATTACTTTCTTTACCCTGTATTTTAACTTTAACCCCAGAATACAGTCCCTCCCACCCCTTACCAGTGTCCACCATCCGGACAGTCCTCCTACTCACAGCCCTACTCAGAAATTAGTCTCTTTTGTTTATTTATTACCTAAGATGGAGTGGTATTTGAAGTTGCAATATTAATCTGATGATGTGCAATGTCCGTATACAACCATAGTCAGTGAACAAAAGAGGTGTCATTGGGAGGCTTCCACCTCTAAGCTCTAACCAAATTCTACAAGTTTTCTTTGTTACAGACAGTTGTGAATCGTTTAATAAGGCACAGCAGGGTACACAGGGAGAGGAACTCCAGTTGCTTCAGAAAGACAACAAATTACTTTGACCCAAAGATCCTGAAGCTCCCGACATTTCCAAACAACGTCGATGCAAAGAACCCGGAGTCCCCGGGGAGCGGAACGAGCAATAGGGATATGCAGCACCTGTTTTTTGTCTAATAATCGTTATCCAGTATGCTCAGTGACAACATTTCACAAGTGTATAAATATGATAATGGCAAATTTTTCTCCAGTCAGGTTTTTTGCCCTGAGCAGATAAATCTTCCTCCCAAGTTTTCATTCCCAAGGAGGACATAACATTTTGAGCTGACAATTTCTTATAGACACTATCTTTCTGGGCATGTCTTGTAACCAGGTTGGTCACTCAGCTCAGCTCTGCTCCCCAGGGGACTCCACCCACCCTACAGGCAGACCTCATCCTGAAATAGAAAAACAAAGAAAGCTTATCGATGTTATATTTTGGCATCAATACCTGAGAATAGAGGTCTTATATAATATCTTGAAATGTCATGATCCATGTACTGTATATGTCAACCAAAGCTCCTCAGCTGTGGATGATAAATATGTGCTGAAAAACAGGGATCTACATCTATATATGTAATATAAGCACTGTTTAAAGGTAAATCTTTGGTTTTCTTTTAATCTCAGGAGGTTTGTGTTCTTCCAGCAGACCTGCGTGCAGCTTTAACAGCCGAACAGACTTTTCTTTTCATCTGAGTCTAAATCATGTGCAATCAAATCAATCACTGTAATCCAGTTCTTTGTTTCCCCTCTGCTGTCCTTGAGCTGGAAAAACATGGGACTCAGCTGCACGTTGCAGAAACATGAGAGCCCTTTGCTCAGAAATGCATAATAAGAGCACAACCTCTTAACATTACATTACTATTTTTTTAGAAGATGAGTCTGTAAAATTACATGTTTGCTTCACAGGAAGCAATAAGCTCCTCCTCTGTTGTGACCAGAAAGTAATCAGTCACCAACACTTCAGAGGGGAATTAAAAGAAATACAGAAAATGATACAGGAATTTTAGTCACACAAACACAAAAATCAAACGTTTTTTTTTTTTTTCTTTTTTGGCTGGCAACCTAGTCAGGGTGGGAAAAACTAATTTAGGAAGGATTTTATTTTAGTTTTGAGTTTTTCAATTTAACCAAAACATTTAAAAAAATTATATTTGAAGATGAATCCCCATGAAGTAGCCCATGTTGTGCTCACACTTGTTCCATTGTCATAACCAATTATGTTAAATATAATCACGCTTTTTGTTGCACTTTTGCACGATAAACCAGGGATGGGCAACTGCAGTACGTGGCCCACCAATGCAACAGTCCCCACAAAAAACTACCGGTATATGCATATCGTTTTTACCTTAAAAAAGCACTCAAAGCAGCTTTTAGAATCTAATAAAAAAAGATTTAAAAATGTTTTCATTTTGAGAGGTGGATCATCTGTTCACACAAGCAAACCTGTGGGTTTAGTCTGCTTAGAGATGCTTTCTGTCATTAAGGGTTTCAATATAAGTCACCACTACAGCACGCTGCACAAAGTAATGTATACAAAAGTCACAAGTACATAAACAAGTGACGTTTTACCAGAAACACAGGAGTCTGCACTCAAGATTTCTTATTTTGTCACTTCAGCTTGCAAAAGTGTTTTTTTTTTTTTGCTTCAAATGTTTTGTATTCATATTTCGTATACAAGAGTCAAACTGTTATCCATGCATTTGAGCATGAAATATGCACTTACTGCATTGTCTGTTGGTTTCAACATTTATATACACAAACATTTTTAAGATGGAATTTTTATTCTATTTGGGTAAGTGTGCAGTGTTGTGTGGCCTTCTGGCAGTGTCAACAAAAGACTGTGGCCCCTTACGTCATTTAAGTTGCCCATCCCTGCAATAAACAAAACATACAGAGCTTTCCCACATAGCAGACAGGTGTGGGCTACATCTGATGTCAAGCTGGTACTGCTGGCATGAAAAGTAGCTTGTCAACCAGATTTGGGCCAGGGGGTCCGTTGCACAAAACTAGGTTAAGGGATTAAGCCAGGATTTTGGTGTAATCCTGGATTAATTAATCAGTGATTCGATTGTACAAAGAGCAGGTACATGCTGTGTGTTTCGATTAGTTCTCTGGAACTAACCTGGTCCCGACCAGGTTTAAAGTTTAATCTGTTATTGATTTTGAGAAGTAGTCACTTTGCTGCAAAACTCGTCCATCTAGCCAAGTCTTACAATTTTATATCAGCAAAAAAGTCTCGGATCTTGTTTTCAGACTGTGTTACAGCCCAATGAAACACAGAAAGGTCATAACATATTTAAGGAGGACACAAAGACAGAATTCAGGAATGAATTTTATTCATTATTTCGCCTGGTCATTAAAAAAACCCTTAGCTGAGAGGAAAAAAAAGGAACCAAAACTTTCCTGCAAAAAAGGGGGAGGAAAATTAAGGACCATTGTCTTCAAAAAAAAAAAATTACTAACCAAAAAACAAAACTCAAAGTTCAAACAAAAGACTGGTGAGCCAACCAAACAAAACTAAAGGTGTGGCAGTGGGCCAACCCTATACAGGGCCATCAAAGCCACACCAAACTAAACTAAGAGAAGACCCATCATAAAATAATAAGAAAAACAAACTCACGAAAAGACGACTGGTCCCACCAGGTAAAAGCTACAAAAAAGTAAGGATCAACAAAAGTCAAAAACTCATAGCAGGCTGAGGCAGAGGGCCAAGGACTGCAGCCAGTCTCACCTGCAACCAGCTGAGTGCAATCGGCACTAAAGGTGAGCAGAGGAGGAAGGAGAAGCCAAAAAAAGTGCTTACAGACCAACCCTATCTATAGGCAGACAGAGCAGCTTACCAATCAGAGCCTTCGGGAAATAAAATATTTTAACTATAAGTAGTAACCATTCTAAAATTACAATATGTCCTCTAAAAAGCCCAAAGGAAAAAAAATACTCAACTATAAACCAAAACAATCTGGAAAAAAGAAAAAAATAGATAAAATGTGCCCGAAGCACATAACTCCCACCCAAAGACACTGAATAGGATTGATGCAACCAACAAGAATTTGCTCATCAACCCATTCAGAGAAAACAGAGAGGGAAGAAGAAAAACAGAGAAAAAAAGTTTACTGAAGTCATCTGAAATCATCAAGTTGAGAATGTTTTTATTTGTATTCAGTAAAACTACTACCTCTCACAAAGCTGTTTCAACAAACCCAGACACGCAAGAGTACACCCAATGAGGATCTTTTTTTTGATCAAGGTCTTTTTTATTAATTTTTTTTAACAAACCACAAAAAAGAACAGACTTACAAAAACACAAAACAAAACACACACCCAAAATCCCTCCCATCCCTCCCCTCCTATACCGGATCCACTGAAACAACAAAAATCTATCTTGTATTCATACAAGTGATACAATGAACAGGTTTGTGTATAATGAAACAATATTTAACCTTTACACAATATTATCTGCCGAACTTTTTTCTACATAAGATATAAATGGCTGCCAAATGTCAAAAAATTTGTTTACAGATCCCCTAACAGTATATCTAATCTTCTCTAAATGAATGTAAGACATAACTTCTCTTAACCAATGACCATATACTGGAGGATGTGGATCCATCCATCGAAGAAGAATAAGTCTTCTAGCCAGTAGAGAGCAGAAAGCTAACACCGTCCTCTGATGTTCACTGAGGGAAGCTTCTGCTGGAGCCACCCCAAAGAGAGAGATGAATGGTGATGGATGAACAGTTCGTCCAAATAGTCCTGAAAAGGTGTCAAAGATGCCTTGCCAATATCCACGTAGCTTTGGACAGGACCAGAATGTGTGCAGGAGTGTGGCAGGAGATTGTTTACAACGATCACATGTTGGATCCTTAGACCAGTGTAGACGATGTACTACCTTGAATTGAACTATAACATGTTTCACACATATTGAGGATTAATATATATTTTGAATAATTTTTTTGCCAAACTGTGTCTGATATGGATTCCTCCAAGTCCATCTCCCACTTGCCCCTCAAAGAATCTAAATTGGAGTCAGAAAATGAGCTGAGCAGAGAATAAACTCACCCAATGAGGATCTTGACACTGCTGCAATGCACACATACCTAACGTGTGACCTACACAAGATGGAGAACAACAGCCACAAACCAAAAGGATTTGAGTCACTAGACATCACCCAGAAGTAGCAACTTCATCCAAACGTGGTCTGTTGTCCCCAACACAAATGGTCCCAAAGTGGTACCAAACCACAAGTTCCTAAAAACACAAGTCACTGCAACATTATGGCCAACACAAAATGAGTCTCACCCACACAAATTATCACCAGCACTGCAATCCAGTACCACGCAAAGTTGCTTCCACCCAGTCAGCAACAGTGATTTAACAAAATTGGGCAGACCTCACTCACCTCAATCCTGGGCGTTCATGAAAGGCTGATATAATTATACAAAAAAAGGGGCATGTCCACAAAACTGCAACAAACCACACTGATGCTGGTTCAACCAACTTGCACTGAACTGTAGCAGTCTCTTACGTTTTTAGATGCAGAGACAATGGCTAACCACAAGCCAAATTCACATGCCACTGAACGTTCAGATACAGTCCTCATGACACTCTCAACTCCAGGTTTTTCAAACGATCATCTGAGAGCGATACAGCAGATAGAAACTCAACAGGACTTTGACAAAGTTGTGGCAGGAAAAATCCCAATCTGACAAGTGCTGCTAATAGATGGGCCTCAATTGTTCCTCTCTTAGCACGTTTATTCACTGCAACCTTGAAATGCTCGGCCACTAACAGCAACTGATCTTTTGTGCATCTACACAAGACTTCTAATGTGGGCGCCTTTACAAACTCGTCCAGGTCAAACTCCATGTCTAAACCTTAGAATCAAGTCCCACAAAAAAAGCCAATGCACAAACAAGCTACAAAAACCAGTCAAAAAGTTCAACTGAACTCCTCAGCTTGACGTTTGAGCAACAGATTACAGTGATTTACAAGTGAAGGCTTGTTCAAGCTCAGCTTACAGCTGATATCCTGGATTTATAAAGTTGACTTGTGAAAGAAGCTGCCACACATTTCATTTCGTCTTTTTACTATTTGAATGACTGAGACTCTACAGAACTGTGCGTGTGTATATTTACACATAAGCACATTTTTTTGTTTGTTTTGTTGTCGTTTTATGCCTGTCTTGAGATAAAAAAAATCTATTCTCTTCTATTTTCTAGCAGTGTTTTTTTATTCCATCATCACCACTTCAGAAGCACTCAGATCAGTGAGACGTTTAAGGATTTGGAGCCTTGTGGTTTCCTGAGCTAACATCTCATAACATCGCAAGTGGCAGACGTCAGCCTGCAGGTGGACGGGAGGTGATGAACCGCTGCGAGCTACTGTCAGACTCCGCGGGGGGTCTCGTTTGCCCATGGTGCAGTGTTGCGGAAAGCAAGGCATCACCGGTGGTGTCGTTAACCCTTTACTCTGCCTCAGCACCACAACCGCATCTCTTATTCTGGTCTCGCTAGAGATCACTGCCGTAGTGAGACCAATTTATGGCCCCGGTTAAAAGCAGGGTGTTTCATATTTGCTCTGTGGGGGGCTCTAAATCAAGTTTCATTCTTGGACACGTTTCACATTTCATAGCTGTAGTTTTGGATTTATTGCTTCCAAAACATTTAAAATACAGACGTTTAGCTTTCCTTCTTAGTCACAATACTCTAAACCTTTTTTTTCCCTCTTTGTAAATAGATATTTGGAGATTGCTTTATTATTTATGGAAGCTCCCAGAGCGTTTGAATAAAACACAGTAAACGAAAGTATCATTCTTTCAAGAAATGCACGCTCTAACCCTTACTTTACTTTGCAGGCCAAAAAATAACCAAAGACCTTCCTTGTACAATTTGTTTGGTCTCATCCTATGTGTTGGGGGTGACTCTCAGATACTACCACTTCAAACTTTAGCAGAATATCCAGCAAACTGATGGACTTTGTGTTAGCTAGTGTCGATTAGCTGTGGCAGCCATCACCAGGCTGACTAAAAGCCTGTGCACAGAGCATGCCCACACAGAACAGACAGGTGTGGGCCAGAGAAAACTTTGCTAAGTGGGTATGATGGGGATGACTCGCAGCTACTCCCACACCCAATCTGAGCTCATTATCAGAAAAAAAAAAACCAAAACGTCGGAGCATGTTTGTGTTTGTCATGGTGATCATCTTGAATTAGTTTTACTAACTTTAAAAATGAACCAGTCTTAACTATCCGTTTCTTATTACTTTCTGGAAGTTTGATTAAAATGTGTCTACCGGTTTATGAGATATTTTTGCTAACAGGCTAACAGACACAGACACAATCTGTGTCTGTTAGCCTGGCCACCTATATTTCATTACAGTGGGCAATACTGATTATGGTTGCTAAAAAGCTCTAATCAGGAAATATACAAATATTACCTTTCAGTTGATTAAAAAATTTACATATTTTGAAGTAAAACTTTGTATAACTTCACTAATCTGAACACACACGGAAACACACACACACACACGCACACAGAGTCCAACCTACTCCACTGACCTGCTTTCTATTGCAGCAAATGACGTTTCTTCTTCTTTCTCTTCTCAGCAACAAACACACGAGGGGGTGAAGTATGGAGAGGTCTTGTGGGTGCTCATCACACACACTTGACAGAAGCAGCGCTCTTGGCAAAGAAGGATACATGATATATGAAGGTGGCCACTTGGAGCGCGCGCACACTCACACACACACGCACACACACACACACACACACACACACACACATACACACACACACACACACACATACACACGCTGCTCATCAGCCCCCTGCCCTACAACCAGCTCTTGAGACTCTCATGGTGACACATATGGAACGCATGCAGACTGAAGCCTGTTAAATATTCATGTCTCGTCGGTGTGCGTCCCAGACAGTGTGTGTGTGTGTGTGTGTGTGTGTGTGTGTGTGTGTGTGTGTGTG
>NW_013952659.1:117639-119117 GCF_001266775.1 Austrofundulus limnaeus
GTGTGTGTGTGTGTGTGTGTGTGTGTGTGTGTGTGTGAATGGCTCAGCCATAGTTACAGGCACATGTCAGTATATGTGTGTTGGTGGCATGTTGATACATAAGGACCTGTCGTAGCCATCACCTTTTACATCAGCAGGGTTTTGTTTTTTTTACTTCAACTGTATCTGAGGTAAGGTTCAGCTCTGGGCTTTTTTAGCTAGTTTACTTGTTGACATGGAAACCTAACCTGCTTAGAACAAGTACAAACATTCAAATAGAAAAACTGCCTCCTGAGAAGCCAAGGCTTTAGGAAAATAAAATATTGAAAGAAAGAAAAAAGGAGAAGAAAGGTGAAATGATAAATATTGCTTTCTGAATGTTATATGCATGTGTTTTAGCCCTGTATGGGTCTGAAAGTCAAAAAAACACACACTGTGTACAGAACTACTTGTGTCTGAACCAAGTCATGAGTTGGGTCAATAGGGGCTTTGTGATGAGAGTTTAACACTTGAGTAATTCATAGTTGTCGAAGCAAGTCAGGAATGCTTCCTTGTTTTTGGCAAAGTCTTACATACTGGCAGCACAGTAGCTCAGTGGTTAGCACTGATGCCTCACAAGAAGAAGGTCCTGGGTTCATTCCTTGGTTCGGACCAGGGGTCTCTGTATGAAGTTTGCATGTTCTCCTCGTGTTAAGTTGTCTTCAGGCTCAGGCCTCCCTTGCAAAAGAGATCTGTGATCTCCATGGGGTTTGCCTGGTAAATAAAAGGTTAATAAAAGATAAAATAAAAAATATATATATTTCTCTAATTGTCATACCATATACCCCGCGTCCTACCTGCAGTCTATCAACCCTTGTTGCCGTTGAGTATCTGAATCACGTAGAATGCCTTGGATAAAATACCAAAAACAAAGCTGTCTTATTCTGAAACCTAACAAAGAATGAAAACACAATACTGAAAGTCCTCACAACACACCGAAGTGCTGCTGTTTAATCCCTAACACGCGTGGTTAAAAGTGACCAATCACTGCTTTGTGACAAAGCTGAAGCACTTTAAAAACACTGTTGTGACTCTAATAGAACAGAGCCAAACAGATGTCTTCTCTCGACATGCTTGTCCCTACTCGTACCATTCTGAGAATAACCTTTGGGTCCGAACAAATCTTGTATGAGACACCGTTTTAATGAAAGCTCTCGCCTCAAGGTCTATCTCAACGCTGTAATGTATGGTTGAGAGTCTGGGCCTATTTGCTGTTATAACACTTGAATCTAATCAGAGGATAGGCCACTTTCAGAGTGTTTGGAGAAACCACTTGTGCCCACAGGCAATCAACACCTCATCAGAGGCTCCCCCTCTCATGTGGAGAGAACGGGTGCACGAGGCCCAGAAGTGAAGAGCTCAATTTTTACCTCCTTGTCTTTCTTCACCTTTCTTCTCTCTCTCTCTCTCTCTCTCTCTCTCTCTCTCTCTCTCTCTCTCTCTCTCTCTCTCTCTCTCTC
>NW_013952659.1:120773-123344 GCF_001266775.1 Austrofundulus limnaeus
GTGTGTGTGTGTGTGTGTGTGTGTGTGTGTGTGTGTGTACATGTATACATGTATGTGTATGTACGTGTGTGTGTATATAGGTATGTGTGTATATGTGTCTGGCTGTGTGTGTGTGTGTGCTTTGTGTATATTACTTAGCGAGGTTGTAATTATTGTACGTATGTGTGGATGTGTATATGTGTGTCGATGTGTATATGTCTATACATGTCTATGTGTATATATGTGTGTGTATGCATATATACAGTACAGTATGTGCGTATGGGTATATGAACATATATATGTTTATGTTTGGTTGCTGGGTGTTCATTTTCTTCATTCTCTGATGCTCAGATGTCGGGTGTGTTATCTTGTGTGTTATTGGTGTACATTTCACGTTGTTGACTTTCTATGTTTTTCTGTTTCTCTCTTTACAGTTCTTACATTTCTTACTCTTCTTTTTCTTTTTCCTCTTTACTATAGTATAAAAAAGTCATTGATGATGAAGAAATTAAGAAACTAGCATTCAGTTCTGTTTTCTACTGAAGTGGATAAAAAAGGCATCAATAAAGTATTTTTGAATTTAATTGAATTGAACAGAATAACTCTTCGTTCATCAGTTTGGTCTGAAATCAACTCTTTCTCCAAACTGCAATTGTTCAATAAGCTGTCTACACCATGTAAGATATTGTTCATAACCTCTAATAGAAAACCCTACTTTAAAAGATCTACATTGTTGCTTTAACTATCATTTTGCTGAATCCCGTTTGTCGCGTCGAGTTGTCAGAGGCCAAGAGTGCTCATCAGCTGCCAAAGCAAGGCTGCAACTTATAATCATTTTTTTGCTTTTCATTTATCTAAAATCACAGCGCAAGAAATTGGATTTTTCATTTGTCTCTTTTATTTCAACAGGAAAACAAGCCCGGCTTGGAAAAAAAAAGATAATAACATGGGATTTGATAGCAGCTGCATCCAAACGAGGTTAAGAGGTGCATGAGTGACATGTAAATTGTTTTCTGTGCACATCCAGTAATTGAGGAGCTCAAATTGCCAGCATCACACATAAATGTGGCAAAAATATAATTGAATGAAAGCGACTCTTCCTGCAGATGCTGCCTCTCAGATGGATATGGTGCAGCTCCACTGGGAGGAATACTGTAAACCGTGTGCGCGAACTTAAGATTGACTCCAGCTCTAACAGAAAAAAGAAAAAAACCAAACCATGCTTTCCTTGTTGTTGCCTTGTAGCTGCACACATCTCCACTGCGGAACATTGATCTCCTCCTGAGACGTAACACGGGCAATGTATGATGTCTGTCAGTCGTTTTCCACCTGTTTGCTCGCGAGTCCCGTCAAGAAAAGAAAATCAGACAGAAGAGAAAGCGGTGGGGGGAACGCCAAAGACAGAAGACGTAATACACGAAGACAGAAACACACTAATGATGTTGTCAGAGAGGCTGCTGCGAGTCTTTGAACACACTCCCTAGTTGTGTTTGTGGAGTGCGCTCCTTCGTGCACACAAGCAGGACTAACACATCATTGAATCAGACAGGCACTCCATCACTGTCAAGTGGCAAATTTTGAGGGAGAGGCTGCTTCCTGCAAGAAATCTCAAAAAGCCCCTTTGTGTCTGTCAGTTCAGGAGTCTTTCTTTTTGACGCCAGCAAAAAAAAACCAACAACGTCAGATTTAAGAGGTTTTTTTTTTTTGTTGCTTTTTCCCCCCAATCTTGGAAAGTATGAAGAAAGACAAACAACTTTCTTATGATCTGCAACAGAGAAATGTAATTTCGGAGTTGTAAGAACTTCTCTGTGGTCATTAGAAAGCATCCTACTCATCATTTTAGTCACACACTCAGTGTTACTTGTGGAAGATGAGGTTTTTCACTCTAAATCTCTGTAATAAATCACATTATCTGAGGAATATCTGGCGGTTTAATGATGTAACTGATCCGTAAACATGCTCCCATTGATGCAAATTAGCATCTAGTCACCGATAATTGGGTGATATTCCACAAATGGGCTGAGCTGCAAACATAACCAAAATGCTTCATTGATCAAAATATTCTCCAAGTGGAGCTGTTCAGTCAAAGTGTTCATGAGCATGAAACAAATACTAATTCAGGCATTCACTGTATTATCTTAGCTTGCGGTTCAAATATACATTGTGAGAAAGTGGGCGGAGCTTAAAATACATACATCTCTAGTAAACACAATGCAAAAAATGTTCATCTTACCAAGTTTTAAAACCTTACATCCAGCCAAAAAGTTTTTTTGCTCTTGTTTTGAGACTGATTTACTAAACAAGAACTGATTGTGTAAGAATAATAATCTTGTTTTCAGAATGTGTAAGATTTTTTGTCTTGTTAGTCTGAAAATTTGACTCAAATTAAGTCAAAAATTTCTGCTAAATGGAGTAAGAAAATTTTACTTGGTAAGATTCTTGAAATGCTTGATTTGACTCAATTTACTTTTGTTTCAAGAATCTTATCAAGTAAAATTTTCTTGTTCCATTGGCAGAAATTTTTGACTTAATTTGAGTCAAATTTTCAGACTAACAAGACAAAAAAAATCTTACACATTCTGAAAACAAGAT
>NW_013952659.1:123354-124984 GCF_001266775.1 Austrofundulus limnaeus
AGTCTGTTGTGTTACTCTCATTTGTGTGTTCATTAGTTGCTAACTTGTGTTAAACCGTTCAGAAGTAACCATAATGAGTGTGGTAGGCCTGGTCATTAATAAGACCTGTGAGTTTCACTTTGTGTTGTTCATGAAGAAGAATCCAATAAAGGTTCTTCAAAACTGCCACCTGGTGGTGAAGTCTTGAACTACAACAAGAGCTACACCTCTCTCTGTAGCTGTAAGGTGTCATGCTACAATAATGTGCTTGACGCATGTGCACTGTAATAAAGAACTTATAAGATTTACTAGAGAAAATCCTCGTAATGATTTGCAAATTCATGTAATATTTACTCATCATTATCTAGTGAAAGTTATTAAGAATATAGTTAAAGATTTGTGAATAAATCAGGTAAATTTTACGTAATTAAATCTTGTAACATATACTTGATCAAATTAAGTAAAATTTACCTGATTTATTCACAAATCTTTAACTATATTCTTAGTAACTTTTACTAGATAATGATGAGTAAATATTACGTGAATTTGTGGCATTTAAATTTACTTAAACAGTGCAAATTTTTACGAGGACTTTCTCAAGTAAATCTTACAAGTTCTTTATTACAGTGCACATGCGTCAAGCACAATATTGTAGCATGACACCTCACAGCTACAGAGAGAGGTGTAGCTCTTGTTGTAGTTCAAGACTTCACCACCAGGTGGCAGTTTTGAAGAACCTTTATTGGATTCTTCTTCATGAACAACACAAAGTGAAACTCACAGGTRTTYTTAATGACTAGGCCTACCACTCTCACTTATGGTTACTTCTGCTGAACGGTTTAACACAAGTTAACAAATAATGACCGGAATGGAAGCCACACTATTCCTCCTGATACTGAAATTCTGAGTCTCCCTTCCAACACCCTGAAGTAAACTTTCCTGGGGAGAAGTGTGATCCCACAATAGTTGGAAGACACTACACGATCCCCCTTTTTTTAAAAAATGAGAACCACCACCCTGGTCCAATTACCTTTTGGTGTCAACTTGGTTTAAGATCGCTGCCACAACTAACTGACTGTCATAAACATAAAAAACAGGTATAGCTCAGTCAGTTTAGACAGTGAGCTAGAATTTGGCATGGTAGTAGCTGAGTCATTCACATTTTCTCTGAGCATCTGAAAATTTTGTTATTTTTAAGGACTGACAAAAAGAAAAATGTCATAATGTGGCATGAAAGGTGGTGGGGGATATGAATTCCCACAAGAAATGTTTAATGTTAAAGGGGACCTATTATGCAAAATTCACTTTTTAAAGGTTTTTTTACTCAACTTTGGGTATGTACTTCTTAAAAAAACAGTCCTAGGACCAAAAAAATGCACCCAGGGGCTTATTTACTGTAAGTAAATGTATTTTTAATGTATATTAATGACAAGTTTTATACTTTCGTCATTTTGTGATGTCACAAGCCGTAAGACAACCCACCAGAACCTGCGTTCAGACCCTTACCTAACAACCCCCGGGTGAGACTCCACCTCCTCAGTATAAAAAGCCGTCACGGTGTTGTTGTGTAATGTGCAGCTCATGTTCACAACAAGCCTCCAATAGGGCAATGGGTAGAGTGTTGGACTAGAGAGTGAGACCAGGGTTCGAG
>NW_013952659.1:125496-126846 GCF_001266775.1 Austrofundulus limnaeus
ACCTACAACGGGTCAATTAGTTCTTCAAATGATACTTTTAAGTTAATTTTATTGTTTTTTGATATTAATAATGCTAATGTATTGATATTTTTCTAGTTTTGATTTAAGTTTGCTTGTTTAGCATCGTCACAGTTGCTAGGTGACATGACGTAAGGACGGGAGGCTAGACCGTCCAAATTCACAGCCTCTTTTTTTCTGGTCTTCCCGGTCCACCAAGGGCCCAGCCCGCCTCGATCGAGTAGTCTGGGTCCTCTGGAGGACCCGGCCTGTCGTTTTGGACATAGCCAGGGTCTCATATGGTTGTACAACAGAGCTTCTGCTATTACTAGACATGCTAACGTAAACACTGGCTTTGGAGGGCGGAGTTAATGTCAACAGATTTTTTGGAGGGCGTTACCAACAGAGCTCATTAACATAAACAGCTCTTCTGAACGGAAGTCAGAGCAGGCAGAACTAGAAAATGGGAAATTTTATTATCTGAGAATTATTTTGTGCATTAAATTGAATGAACATGGTCTGGATAGCCCACAGACATACCATAAAAAATTCTAGGACCCATAATTGGTCTCCTTTAAGTTTGTCTTCAGTAAGTGAGCTGTTAGCTAACCAAATACGGTAAACAGATGCGTTAGTGCACCAAAACAAAGACAAGTAAACGTCGGCATTACGATACAAATTGGTCTTTGTGGATGAGTTGTTTGACACTTCCGAGTGCCACATCATCATCCGCCGCTTCACCCTTTTTTCATGCAACTTGGAGAGACAATTCCTCTGTTCGTTAATGATGTCTGTGTAGGAGGGGCTTTTTTTAACGGCATCAAAGATGAGACACTCAAAGGCAAGGCTAAGAAATGACTTAATCATTGCACCAGTGCACGGTCTCTCCGCTGCATCGACACACACTCCTCTCCTTTCGGTGTGAGTTTGCTTAAGGCATCGGCTTGGCACCTTCTCTCTTTCTTTAGAACATCCTCGCACTAATCAGTGAAACCCCGTCCTCACCCGGCACGCACGAGGAGACTGCGTGGGTCATGAATAAGGCACCAGGCTCACAGCCAGAATATCTGCCATGTTCTGTTTTTCCTATCTATCACCCTTATTCCCCCTCACAAAAAAAAGGGAGAAGAACCAGCCCCTCCTCTCAAAGCCCTGGGTGAGTCTTTTTGGAAACAGCACCCTTCTTTTTGATGTTTGACAACTGAGCGAGAGGAGGGAGACGAAGGGTGAGGGGAGGTGGTGGTGGTGCACCTTTCATCCAGCGGATGCTATCCTAAAGGGAAAGAAGGGGTATGTGTGTGTGTGTGTGTGTGTGTGTGTGTGTGTGTGTGTGTGTGTGTGTGTGTGTGTGTG
>NW_013952659.1:126876-129176 GCF_001266775.1 Austrofundulus limnaeus
GAGAGAGAGAGAGAGAGAGGGAGAGAGAGAGAGAGAGAGAGAGAGAGAGAGTGAATGTACAGGCCAAGGCCGCCTGACAGAATTACACGGCGAGGCTGTGAAAGATTTAAATTTCTGCTTTTGAAGAAAATCACCAACAGGTATAAAAAAGGGATGAGACGTGCAAACCACAAAAATAATGGGGTAGAAATTTGGTGTGTGAGGTTCAAAGAACCTGAAAAAAAAGAAAGTTTCAAGAATGTTTTTTTCTTTAAGGTCACCTCTTACACCGAAAGTCAGGCTAATGGACACTGAGCACCTGTCGTCTTTGTTGCTTTTGAATACAAATTTAAAATAAAGGCCTATCGTTTCTTGAAGAAACCGAGTTGCCTTTCATGTTTTGAAAGAAAAATTATATATAACCCCCCGCTATTATAATGTCTTGTATGATCTGGAGCATGTGTTATGAATGACTTTCAGCTAATACCACACCAGATTTTAGTTATATCAATTTATGTATTTTCTCAGCTCTGTTAGCTGTGACGGCCATCTTGAATCAGGCTGATCTGAAAAGTTAATCAGCTGTAGATGTACATCCAATTAGGGTTGGGCAAAAATCATATCATGTGCAGTTATTTGTCAAAGAAACTGTCACCGATTATCATTTCACTTTTGAACAATACTGCAAGTACTGCAATGGCATTTTGTGTGCGACACAACACAACAACAATGGTGGAAGGCGGCGCGGAGCAGCCAACACTAACACCACAAATCTGTCTCAGCTATCCAAAACACTGTCACAAACTAGAGTACAGGGAATGCCAAAAAACATGGACCGAGGAAAGTGCTATGGAAAACTCCCATCCAGTGAACGGCAGAAACAAGTCCACTCAGCCAAGAATCCACGATGCACCCAGCCAATCCGTCCCCCATGAGTGGCAAAGTAAGTGCTGGAAGGTGATAATACGGGCCGCGGCACGTCATACCATCAAAGACACGCTGCTACTCAACACTACAGAAAAGATGGGTTTCTAGTCAAAGGTTACTATTGAAACCTGTTTAACCTGTTATAAGTTAGTACGACTGATGATTTGTAAGTATAATTACTGCATAACTGATTTAGACAGGGTGTCCGCGGGTCCTTAAAAAGTCTTAAATGTGACAAAGAATGTGCACGTTGATCTTAAATTTGGTATTCAAAAGGTTTTAAATTTTGTCAGACAGAAGCGATTAAAGTTCTCCGTCTCTGTTGAGAAAAGAAAAAAACCAACTTGTGTTGTGATGGACTAACTGACGCTGTTTTCAACCAATAAAAGAACCAGAGTCACAGTTTTAGCCAATCAGAGCAGAGCAGGGCGGGTCCCGCTGTCTGAGAGGATTCAGAGCTGCAGGTGAAGTAATCAAGAGTTGGTTGGACTTTTCCAAAGACTTTTTTTCTTTTTTCGACCCGCTACCAGAACCACCCACCTTGCATGAAGGTAAAGTTATGTAATGAATTATTAAACGTCTAAGCATTAAACGTATCTGTGTGACCAGTTCGCTGCAGCCGAGGAGATGCTGAGCTGTTACACCGTTACTTCAACCCGTCTTCCAGAACCGAGCCCGACATGCCCGGTCTTCTTTAATCTAAAGTCTAACTTTGTGTTAAACGTTGTTGTGTTCAGAGCGTCATAGTTATATTACGCTGAGGAGCTACCTGAGTTGTTACACCCGTACTTCTACCTGTCCAGAACCAATCCCCGACCTTTTACATCTAAAGTCCAATTGTGTTAAACGTTTATGTGTTCGAAGCGTTGTCGATAATTTACAACGGAAAGCACACCGGGCCAAATACATATGAACATTTTATCTTATGATACATTTTACGTTACTTTGACGTGTAAACGAAAACCAAACGTAAACAACACGTGCAACTTGCGCGTGTGACCAAACTCTTGGTCCGACAGAGAGTGCACGTCACAGCGGGAGCGCGCTCATCCTGTGTGTCTCATAGTGAGGGAGAAGTTGTAGCTGCTGCTTCAGGTATTAAACAATAATAACGATAAAAGATGAATATTTGTGGACTCCAGATCACAGCAAAGATATTTGTCTCAGTTTAAATTAAATCTTCCATCATACTCGTGAAGGAAAAGTTAATTCTACAAAATGTTTTAACAACAATGAGGTGTTTTGCCTGTTTGGATGTGCTAAACATTTATTATCTTTATAACTACAGGTGCTTGTCACAAAATTAGAATATCATGAAAAAGTAGATTTATTTCAGTAATTCCATTTAAAAAGTGAAACTTGTATATTATATTCATACATTACATACAAACTCA
>NW_013952659.1:130534-134288 GCF_001266775.1 Austrofundulus limnaeus
TGAGTTTGTATGTAATGTATGAATATAATATACAAGTTTCACTTTTTAAATGGAATTACTGAAATAAATCTACCTTTTCATGATATTCTAATTTTATGACCAGCACCTGTATACTACTAGCTGAACTGTGATAAATATAACTCATAAATGATCAAATATGAAACATAAATAGTATGACTATGATTGTCACTAGCAATAGAAAACCTTTGATAGGTCACAGGTCACCTTCTAGAAGGATGCCAAATCATCAATCAGTGTGATTACATGAGCTATAATCCTGTAAATATTCCCTTTGAATGAAATATTGATTTCAGGGGAGAAATCTGCAAAACTCAAAAAAATAAACAAAGTAATTAATTAAAAAATTAAAAATAACTTACCAGTAATTTATTTTTTATAAAGGAACTTAATGTGCTACAATTTTTCTAATTTATCAGAGTATCTCAATTCAAAACACTGATATTACTTAAAAATAAACTACAGAAAGTTGTTAAAACCTCTCTTCCTTCAGGCATTTGTTGGATAGTGATGGTACAGGTTAAAGTGCATGTTTATTGATGGTTGGCTGGATGACTTCTTTTTGTATAAAGGCAAAACTGAAGGTTAAAACACAAGTTTCATGCCATGATGTATTTATTTAGATGTATTTTATGTTGGTTGTTTCCAACCAAATAACTGCACTTGTAAAATACAGCTAATTTAACCAGAGAGCACTGAATATCTTTATATTCAATGCTTTTTATTGAGTGACACACATGGGCTTGGTTGTTATACAGTAGAATCCCCGAACCATCGCTTATATTTTCCGTCTTAAATTTCATTCAAGGTGGTATTAAAAAGGTCTTAAAAAGTCTTAAATTTGATGTTAAAACCTGCAGATACCCTGTTAGAGTCAAAAATATCAGAAGACAAATGGCTTTAGAGACATCTTATACCAGCTTGGTGTGTACTCGACAAATATATGCAGGTACAAATTTCAAATTCATGTTTGCCTACTCTGTGCGAACATACCAAGTCACTAATGGAAAGCAGGGGAGAAGTGAAGCCCCATGTGTCCTTGTCCCTGCGTGGAGGCTCTTGTCAGTGTGCAGCAATAGGTCTGTGATCTCCCTTCCTTTCTGGCAAACCAGCATAAAGCCCCCTCAGGCTTCGTTCTCGCCCATAAGGTTTCAAGGTTGCGCCTCTGCCGTCACAATCCATTTTTTTTCTTCCTTTACCTCAGCTGTGAATAGAGTGCTCACCTCCCCCTCGCTGTCTTCACTGTAAGCATATCATTGCACCCAGATCAGGCTCTGGTAATGTCGTCTACCACTCTATTTATATGGACAGTGCCAAGTTGTACTGTATAGAGTATATACTCACTGCACATTAGACATTCCTTTTGTGTTTAATGGAAGCTGCAACCTCAAGATGTGATCTAGAGCAGCACATTTAGGACCAAAAAGCACAACACAAGTGTGTATTCACAATTCTTATCTTGATTAAAAAATCACTTCCCACGATGTATCGATACAACTGTAAACAGGTACTATCTCTGAACTAGAGGAGAATCTTTGCCTCTAGAGGAGTTCAAATGTAGTTAAAGTTTACACACATGATGGCAGGGTGGAGCATGATGGATCCATAAATTTTGAGCCTTGTTTGCAGTAATAAGGACATTTGGTCCATCTTTGAGGAGAAAGAGCTGCAATGAGAAAAGCAGCATCCTTCAATGAGTGGCCAGGAATTACCCGGGACATCGTTGTAGGGATGGGGAACAGAGTTGCTGTTCCTTTCCATGGAAAGGAGTCAACTGAGGTGAGGTATGTCATCTGATTACAATGCCTTCTGGAGGTGTATCAGACGTGCCCAACTGTGAGGAAACCTGGGGACAGACGCAGAAATTGCTGGAGGAATTATACAGTGTATCTTCTTTGGTTTCAGAAGGCCTTAGGATTCTGTAGGAGCTGAACAGTCCCACATAGCAAATACTGGCTCACACAATGCACTAATACTGTAACACTCAGGCACAGATACTGACAAAGATTAAATGTGAGAAGACAAATGGTTTTTCTGTTAGCCACTCTTTGGTGTCTCAGAACTAGTTTGCCAGAAGTGGTCCATGCATGGACCATCATCACATAAACCAAACCAGAACCAAGCCAGTTGTGGAAATGACAGATTTTGGCCACCTAAACAAAACACAACTGGGCCATTTGGGGCATGCCATCTTAAAAACGGTGCCATCATTGCCGGACCTGGCCCACATCCAGTTGACGAACCACTTGCCTTGCCAGCAGTCAGCCAGTTTGACACCAGATCTTGCCCACATCTGGCTGTTATATGGGGCCATAACTGGCCCAGTTGTGGTTTGGTTTATGTGATGCTGGTCCATGCATGAACTACCTCTGGAAAATCCTATCTGGGCCACCAAAGAGCCGTCATTCTTTATGGTATCTGGCCTGAATATTGGTGCACTGTGTCGGCCAGAACTGGGCCAGACAAGCTACAACTTGCAGGTCCTCTCTTGTCCCTGTTGTGTTCTACCGTTGAAAGATTTGCATTCGATCTTGGGGACAGACTTAGAGATACGTGAAAATTAAAATTTATTACACTGGGTTGGATTGTGGATGACTAACAATATCCTACATTTATCTGCGTGCTCATCATTATAGTCGTGTGTGCCTCCTAACTTCTGACTTTTTGTTTTCCAGCTCCTACCAAGAAGGGACATTATCACAGAGGAGCTAAAAACTGTCAAAAGAGAATTACTTGCTTCCTTTGCATCAGGTTAAAGTCACGTCAAAACGTGATGTGTGTGGAGGCAAAGGATTTACACCCCAGACCCCCTAATAAAAAAAGGTGTCACAGTGTTTTATGGGTGAGGACTCCAATCTAGATGTACAGAAGCCAGGTCATGATAAACAAATCAGGCTTTAATAAAAAAAAACAGTTATTACAGGTACAGATCATACACAGAGGACAAAGTAGACCCATCAACATGTAACAAGGTCAGGTCTCATTTCACCCAGATCCTTCATTTCAACTGTTACAAATTGTGTTACCAAGAACCTGTTCAGCCACTAGCTGTATTGTCTTTGTCTGTACTTCTATCATTACCTTTTCTTTCATTTCATCACTCCATTCCACTGCCTAGAACATTGAAATCATTCACTGTCTCAAACCTGTTACACCTGTTTAACATTGTTATACTGTAAACTGTTTATATTGTTTTATGACGTGTGCTGCTGACCTCTTGGCCAGGTCACCCTTTGAAAAGAGATCTTGATCACAGTGGGTTTTATCTGGTTAAATAAAGGTGGTTGATTGATTGATTGATTGATTGATTGATTGATTGATTGATTGATTGATTGATTGATTGATTGATTGATTGAATGAATGAATGAATGAATGAATGAATGAATGAATGAATGACATATGAGTGTGTGTTTCTGTCTGTTAGCAAAATAACATCTTGTCCCACTGAATGGGTTTTAGTCAAACTTTCAGGAATTAATCATTGAATGTGCACCTACAACTAATGAGCTTTACTATGGAAGCAATTGTGTTCCATAATCCTAATTAAAATGGATTAATAGAAATGCTGTTTCATTTTCAACATGTACCTGATTTTTTTGACTCATAAGTAAAATTATAAATACATAATCCAAACTGTATGTTCATTTTCTTCTCCAAGACTGCTCAAAGTGTAAATTAATTAAAATGTTAAAACAAACTTTGGCATTTAATTTTCAAAATATGTCCTGGTAAAAAG
>NW_013952659.1:140577-142206 GCF_001266775.1 Austrofundulus limnaeus
TCAGGTACATGTTGAAAATGAAACAGCATTTCTATTAATCCATTTTAATTAGGATTATGGAACACAATTGCTTCCATACTTTACAAGTTAACACAAATCAAAATGGCTGTCACAGCTAATCAAACTTAACAAACACAAAAATTGTATAACCCTGTCAATTTTGCAGACATTGAACTAAAATCTGAAGTGGTTGTACTTGAGCACCATGCTCATTGGCACTCCTCATCAGGTTTAGTTTCCTTCCATTACATTTATAACCTATTGTAGACAAGACCTCACACTCTCCTCCACTGTCACCAAGCTTGGGGTCCGTTTTGACCCTCACCTTTCTCTTGATACCCATGTAAAGCATGTCTGTTTTATCATCTTGAAAACATTGCTAGTCTCATTCCATCACTTTCTTGGCTGGACGCTGACAATTTTTCCATACCTTTGTATTTTCAAGACTGGACAATTGCAATTTAATTCTTACTGGCATCTCAAATCAAAAATCTCAAAAACTCCAGTTCATCCAAAACAGTGTTGCCCGGATTCTGACAAAAAAACAAAAAATCAAAAAACACCTCTCACCAGTAGTTCTCTTCATTGGCTTCTTGTCTCTGCCGGAGTCTAGTACAAGATCAGTGTTCTGACACACCACACGATCTAACAGAGCTGCTCCTCCCACACAACAAAACTCGTCCTCTCTGTTCCAACACTTCCTACCATCTCCAAATTCCCAGAACAAAGCTCAGCACCATGGGGGACTGAGCCTTTTGCACTGTTGCTCCTTGTCTGTGGAATTCATTCCCACACCATACAAGGAAACCTCGAACTGTAGAATCATTAAAAAAATAATTAAAACTTGTGTTTTATTGTTTATAAGACCCAAACTGATTTTATTGGTTTTTAGTTATTTATTTCTATTGCTTTAATGACTTTTATGATGTAGCAATGTAATTGCCCTATAAATGGAATCCATTATTATTATTATTATTATTATTATTATTATTATTATTATTATTTGTGCATGTGTCTGCCCCGACACATGCACCAAGCACTAACTAATCAAGCAAGATCTCTGCTCAAAACTTTGCCATTAATTGTTGGAGTCATTTTTGTTTGTTTGTTTGTTTGTTTGTTAGCAAAATATGATTAGAATCACTTGGACACAAATTGTATGCTCAGAAAACAACAAATGACTGCACAGCTACAACTGATTACTTTTTGGAGACAGCATGATTCAAGATCGCCACCCCAGCTAACTGAACTTAAAAATAAAAAAAGGCCATCACTGTCTCTTTGACACGTTAGAAGCTGAGAATCACACTCAACATATAGTTTAGGCTCTAATGGATCATGTAAAGCACAAATCAGACTCAAGGCCCATGGGCCAAATAATGGCCACCATGGCATTTTGTGTAGCCAGCAAGGCTTTCAAAGATGTATTAATGTCTTAAAATTAGTGTATACTGCTACACTGACCATAGACTACATCTCCCAAAATGCATGTGGATTATTTTACCTGTAAAAATGTTGGTGCATAAGGTTTAAAAGTAGCTTTCAATCAGCAACTGGCAGCAAATTCATTATTTAAAAACTGCATTTTATCTCACTTTCTCTGACTTTTGCTGTAGCCCAGTCATATAT
>NW_013952659.1:142531-144322 GCF_001266775.1 Austrofundulus limnaeus
CACTCGAAGAGTGAAAACCTCAGCCAAGGCCAATTTACCCCATCCTGCAATAGAGTCACAAAAGGAGAGAAGGAAACAAACCTAAGTTCTGACGTAGTGAACATTTAAGCAGGCACTACAAATGGGATTTCTTCCCGGTGGAGTCCAATGCGAAAAAAATTCAGAGACTAGTCACCCGACATTATTCATCCACAAACTGGTCCCGGATTAAGCTCCAAAGTTTTCATCAGTCAGATTCCACTGTGTAAAACGTCTGTTTTATCCCCTTGTATGAGTTTTTAATGGTTTGACTCTCTTTATAAACTGCTGCTTCCTGGTGCAGTCGCTCTGGAAGCAAGTCGCCTTTTTTATTTTATTAATTTTTTAAATGAGTGGTTGAAGCAAAAAATAGCATCTGAGCGCTTTTAGCACAAACAAACACTCCCACGAACTTCTGACGAATCACACAATAAAGTTCTTATGTGGAGGGGGGACCTCATATGGTTGAGCAGCTGTTCCTGCTGTCCGGTACTGGTCCGGTGTAACACTGGTACCAGCTTCGGCTCGGCTGCAGCAGGACCCTCCCCCTGCTTTCAATGTTTTCTCAGTTATTCCCATAATGTGAAGAAAATTGCATTTCTTTCTCTACGTCTCCAGACAGCATGTAACATCACCAAAACTAGTTAATAACAGAATAATCACAACGTTGCTGACAGTAGACATCCTGGGAGGTGTAGTCCCAGTGAGTCTGCGACTTGTACTTCCTGTTTCCTACAGGCACGTGTCTGACATAATGACGCTTTGCGTAGCCTGGCTGATTTGCTCGAATTAAAAAAAAAATTCCTACTGTACATCCGCACCGTGATCCAGAACATTACCAAAATTTAAAGGTGTGTTCCTTTGACCAATACCCACATGTGGTAAAAATGTCATGACAATCCGTCCATGGGTTTTTGAGTAATTTTGTCCACAGAAAGACAGACAGTGACAGACAGAATGACAGACACATGCGACCTCCTCCCTTGGCGGAGGTAATAAATATAATTTACTTTTAATAGTATTTTTGGATATTTTATTTAATATTTAGTCAGTCGGAAGACGTCTAAAAACGCTGTTGAAATGCATGAAATACCACATAGTCATTTTCTTTATTAAGACCCTGTCACACTATAGTTTTTTAGACAACTTGTGAAAAGTTTGTCTAACACTAAAGATGCCTAAGGTAAAGATGGACTTTAAAACAAATGTAATGGAAGCCTCTTTTGGACACATACATACTATAATGCTAACAATTATATCAAATACTGTCTGTAGCTGGTATGAGTCAAATAGTCAACAAACGTTTTACAAGTCGGCCTTGTCTAAAATGTTATAGTGTAGCAGGGCCTTTAGCGGTGCTCAGCTGTAGCAATGAGATGAGGAACGTCAAAGTTAGGCCCAGTCCCAGTGCTCAGTGTGAACCCTACACCTCTCTGTGAAGTGTGGATTCAGTCAAAGTGCACATGAGTGTTCGAGATCGCAGGTTACAAGTGTGCAAAACAATTGAGAAATGGGACAGTACAGATTACACCATCAAATACCGGTAGCTACTGGTCACTGTTAGGCCAAATTTTATTTACATAAAAGCAAATGTTTAAAGAAAAAAACAAATTTTATCTCCTTCATGAATGAGTTTACACAATATATGCAATCTATTCACTTCTCTACTAATCAGAAGGCAAAAAAATTACAATGTCTTACTCACTTTTTGGAATTCCTGATTTAACTTTTCATGAATGTTTTTTTTTGTGGTGTAATCATTTTATTTAATGT
>NW_013952659.1:144733-146037 GCF_001266775.1 Austrofundulus limnaeus
AACTAACAGTAATATCAAAATAATAATGTGGTCAGAATAAATAATAAGAAAAAGATGGAGCCTCAGGTTCCTCTTATATAAAATTCTAAACAACAAACAATTTGAACTGTTTTTTTATTCTTAATTTTTTATACTCAAAACGTTTTATTTCTTAGAACCTCTAATAACACATATGTATATATATTTCATCCCATAAATTCCATCTTTCATGCATGTTCTACTCAGTGAGGTACTTCTTGAAGCACTCCGTAAATGCACATCACACTTTTCTCACGCAAATGATGTGCATCTGCCACAGTTTCCTGAGTCCTGCAGAGTCCTGTAGAGTCCTGCAGAGTCCTGTAGAGTCCTGCAGAGTCCTGCAGAGTCCTGTAGAGTCCTATAGAGTCCTGCAGAGTCCTGCAGAGTCCTGCAGAGTCCTGTAGAGTCCTGTAGAGTCCTGCAGAGTCCTGCAGCATGGCCAGGACATCTGCTACAGTGTAGGACCTGCCTAAAGAAAAAAACACACAATTGATTTTTTTTTTTATTTGGACCTATTTTTTTTATGAAAAATGCTTACCCTACATACAGTAAATATACCAGAGATGAAAGGGGATTTATTTGTGGACTGGTACTCCCTATGTTGTGGGACAGTTTTTTGGCATGCAGACATACTTGTGGGGATCTAATGTTACATATGGGGCTCTGACTGGTATGGGGACCTGAATCTTGTCCCCATAAGGGGAAACACTGCTGGTTGGTCGGGTTTAAGTTTACGGCTAAGGTGTGAATTGAGTTGAGGTTAGTTTTAGGGTCAGGTGGTTGGTGGTCAGGGTCAGGCTGTAGAAATAATGGAAGTCAATGACAGGTCCTCATAAAGATGGCTGTATCAGATTGTGTGGTATCTTTTTACAAGCTAAGCACACAGGCCTTGAATACCTATGGATTTATTTAGCTAGGAAGACTATCCTAAGACTGCTAAAATAAGACATTGTACATCATTCTGCAATTTGAAACAAGTAAATTAGACACAATCCTGCAGACTGAGGCTGTGTCCAAAACGGCAGGACGGGTCCTCCGAAGGTCGAATTTGTCGGCCGCATACGTCACAGCGCCGCGACGAAGGACGTCCAAAACGTAAGACTCCTCCGATGCGTCCGACAAATACGTCCTTCTTTTTCCCCGAATCGAAGGACAGGTCTGATGGATCCTTCCCGGCCCAGCATATCCCATAATGCATTGCGGCCCTACCGGAGACTTTTTTAAGCTAGTAATGGCGGACGAAGCGAGAGAAAAGAATACGTTTTAAATAAAAATATGGTGAT
>NW_013952659.1:146556-150592 GCF_001266775.1 Austrofundulus limnaeus
TTTTAATAACAGCTAAAGGTGACATAGATACTTTATTATGGTATAGTATTTAAATGTATGCCTGAGAAACACATAATATTGGGCCTTTAAAATGCATTGAAATATGGATTCGCACTTTTTTTTCATGGTAGATATAACTTCCCCAAATTCCCCAAATTGTAATTTTAAAAACATAAATACAAAGACCTTCAGATTTAGCATCACCGCTTGGCTTCATTATATTATTGTGAAACTTTATTTTAATGTGGCTCCAGTTGCTATTTAAGTTTTTAATATATTTTATTTAGTTTAATTTTTCTTGTGGCTTTCACACTTCATGTTCACTGTTTGTGTTCATTGTTTTACAGTGGTTTGCTCAAAATGTGTATTGTACTTGTAAATGAGCCTGTACTATGTGTATAAGTAAAATAAAGGGGGGAAACGGCCTCAGTATCTGCACTTGTATTGCATATCATTCAACATTGCATTGCAGCGTAAATTTTATCAGCTGTGCTGCTATACAACAAATTCTTCTTCATGTTATGGCTAGCCAAACTCCATCTTTTCCTTTTTCCTTTAAGAAGTGAAGGCTACTCAGATGTAGTCTTTGTTTTCAGAGTTTTGTGGGATTCATTTGTCAGCAGCATGAGAAGAAGCCCACAAAATGGGACAGACTCGGGGGCTGCAACCCCTGAATTGAGACGCAGCCACTATAAACATAAAAGGATCTTGCCAGATCCTTGTGTCGAATTTGGGCATGCAAGGTGGCAGAGATGATGCTCCTTCATCGGTTTCTGCTTTTTTTTGTGCAAAACAAGAAGCAACCCCAGCTTGGCGTGAACGTACAAAAGCACCACACACAAACTGTCAGACTGGGTGGAAAAGGATGATACAACAACCTTAAACCTGCCTTTTGTGCAAGAAATGCTCCTTGAATGCCTGCTTTTCAATTCTTTTTTAATTCCATAAAAGCGTGTGCTTTTGTCTGTTGTGTTATCAGAGTGTACAGTGCTCCAAAGATTTGCAATTCATACCTAAACTGAGAACCGTGGGGCCACACTGTCTCGCCTATGAAAAATCTAAACTTAAACACCAAAAACACTAAAGAGAATTCAATCTCATCAGCAATAATACATCCAGTCTGCTGACTTTATTTGCTTTCGCTGATATGGTCCTGGAAACAAACCTGTCCGCCTGTTTACAGATGGCAGCGCTGAGAATAATCCCCGTACACACCCACACACACACGCTGCCTTCATACACTTTTACTTGAGCGTTCGCTCCTGTATCCAGGTCTCAAAAGAACTCCCACGCACCTTTTCCACTGTATCTCTCTTTTTTTTATTTTATAGAAAGCAGGCTCTTTCATGCATGCGGAACTGCAGCCACGGATCCTGGAACTTCCCCGAAAACACAGGTGTGATAGATTGGTTCGTCTTCCTAATTAGGCTTAATTAATGCTAACGAGCCTATCAACGTGGAATCGTGTGCGTCGGCAGTGTTTAATTACCGACTGAGTAAATAAAGTGAAGCATTAACACGTAGTCAGCATATTGTTGACTGTTTATATTTGGCCAACATAGATCCGGCAAATGCAGCTCATTTACATACATGATAAGGAAATTGCGCTGCATGGCTATTAGCATGTAAATGGCCTCATTCAACATCTAGTCCATTGAGGCAACAATCACCCCCCCCCCCCCTTTTTTTTTAGAGATGAAATAAGCTCTTCACATGCTGTAAAAAGCAGGTTTCGGAAAATTTAAATGCATTTTAATGCAGCTGACATTATTTAAAAAAGAAGAAACGAGGAAATGAACAGTGGCCGTTTTCACGGCAATTACTTGGTCCCTCGTTTTTTTTTCTTTTCTTCTCTGTTTGTAGGCAAAAGGCAGAATGTCACAATTAATATTCACGACACGCTTTTAGGACAATTCCCTAGAGTTCTCATGTGCCAGATGACGAGCGGGCTTCCAGGGGTCACCCGGCAAACTGGTCACTCTCCAAACACCCGTCAGTCCTCTGCGGAAGTGACCCAGTAAGCTGCTGTCGCGCCTCCATCTCCAGCCACAGATCATGATCCTTACCCAGCAAGGTCATCCCACTTAGCCTTAACTTTTCCTATCTGCTCAACAGTTTGGGCGCTTTATTTAAATGTACCTCTTTTTTATTTTTAGTCGTCGTCTCAGTATACAGCTCATTTCCATCGGATGCCCTAAAGGGAAGGGAACCGCCGAGCCTATAGTCCCAAGCCAACGATCAGCTTCTGCGCTCGTAAAGCAAAATAAAAACGTGCTTTAGCGATTTGTAAACCCGTGTCCTTAGGGGAGATATAATGTGCAGATTCTTGGAAGTGCAGAGATGCAAGCGTGAGTCATCTTTCACGAAGCGTTTCCCTGCAGAGCTACACGTGCGCTTTGGGTTTTGTTTGTCTCCGTGATATGATCTGTTAAGTTGCTGCCGTTTGTGAGCGCACGGTGGACAACCACTTCATCTCCTTTGTCATTCAAACACAGCCCCCTCCTCCTGTGTTTTGTTGTCCGCCTCTTCCTCTTTAACTCACGTTCAACAATGAAAGGAAAGAAAAGCTCTTTGTGACCTCCGGTTATCTCCTGTTCCTTCCTGCAACCCCCCGCCCCCTCTAAACAACCGACCCGATTCCAATAAGTTTGCCACGTGCCGCTCCCTCATATCCCTTGTCGCTCCGATGGGTGGCAACAATAGAGATAGGCGAGCCAAAATGGCAGCTGTCAACCCCCCCACTCTTGTCTGGCCCGTCCCCAAGGGGCCTGTCGCGTATCGTCTCGACCAATCTTAACGCACGTCTTCTGCAACAAATTGGCCAGTTTACTTAAGAGTCTGCTGTGGCCCATGAATATTTGATGTGGTCAGGGGTTGTGGAGTAGAGGGATACAATGACGGGGCCTTATCTTATTTAGCCAGACAGAGGGGGTCGGATCCTGGCCCGACCCAGAACACTCCACTCCTCTCCTGAGATCTGGAAGAGCCCCAACCCAGGAAGTACCCGGCACTACAAAACATTTTTTTTCCTCATTTGTCTGCACCTTTTGAAGTGTCTTGAAACGGTACCAGTCGGCACTGTTGGATGGAAACCAAAAGTCCCTTTTTTTAATATATATTTGTTCCTATGATTGGCATTTTGGTAAAATCATAAAATTAACTTCGAAGACATTTAATAGATTTAAGAGTGATAGATACATCACACTCCAGCATGCTCACTGGACTCGTTAAATAAAAATACAAATTTAGCTCTAGCAGGGATCCTGCAGTTTAAGGCAAGGTAAATTTAAGACTTTTTAAGACTTTTTAATGCCAAATGAAATTAAATTTAAGACCAATTGAAATTACAGGAAGTGATGTCAAAGGGGAATGTCTGCATGTGAATATTAAAAAATAAATAAATGTTACCAATTATTTTAATAGTTGAGACAAATTACAGTCATCCTATTTACAACGTGTTAACATTTTTAAGACTTCTGAAAGATTGATTTGAGTTGTTTTAAGGCTAATTAAGGCCTAATTTTTGTAAGGATCTGCAGGAACCCTGTCTAGTATTAAAAAACCCAGAAAGCACTGCTGTTATAACTAGGTGCCTTCTTAAAGATGCAAATTGTTAAGAAACCAGAAGGTGGTATTCATAAAGAAATGTGAGCAGACATGCGAATCATGTTATTTCTCTTACGGTTCAATTCAGACAGCGGTGGAAGGGAGAGGAAACAAAGTAAGAATAGTTTTCCCAATTATCCCTTCCCCCTTTCTCTCTTCTCTCTGTGCCTTCTCTCTGTCCCTCGGGGTGGCTGTGTGATTTAAAAAAAAGTCCTCTCATATTGCCTTGGCTGTGATGGCTAGTAATACTGTAGCCACCAAATCAATGGAGCCTGTCCTAGATTTCGCTGCGGTCTCAACTCTCTCTCTATAAAGGGATCTGGAGGGCACTCTATATTTTTATTACCTGCAGAGAGAAATGGAGAGGCCAGGACCTGGATCTCATTTCACCTCTCTCTACACACACACACACACACACACACACACACAC
>NW_013952659.1:150602-152335 GCF_001266775.1 Austrofundulus limnaeus
CAAGAGGACCTGTTTAAAATGTCTCAATTTCATATTTTTAATGTGAAAAAAGATCAAAGAGAAGAAATTAAAAACACACTTTACTACATTTTGACACCAAGTGGTAAAAAATAGTCTTATATTTTAAAATATAAGTCAAGTAACCAGTCCTGTACACACACACACACACACACACACACACACACTCACACACACCTACATACAGTACACACACTCACACACACACATTTATGTATTGACACTGATGTACACGCAGAAAAAAGCTTGTAAATGCTGATGCTCGTATCCCTAAAAGCAAGTTTGCAAGCATGCAAATATAGAAAAAAATCCCCTCATGTGTCCATGTAAACAAATATAAATGAATGCTTTAGTGTGCACAACTATACCTGAGACCCCTCATACCTTTGAAAACAGGGACCCCAGCAGAGATTGTCTTTCTTCATTAGAGGCTGTGCACACACACACACACACACACACAGACACACACAGAGACACACACAGTCACAGAGGGGCACAATGCAAATGCCACAGTGGGTTGCGCTGACGACTCTGCTGACTTTGCACATTGGAAGGCTGCAGCAGGAAAGGATTCCAGAGAGAGGGGAAGGATGAGAGGGAGAGATGGGGGGGGCGGGGGGATGAACCTTGCTGTGTGCTGTGCAGCACAGCAGGAAGTATTTCAAAAGTTCGCAAAATTTAATAAAAAAAAACATTTTTAGGTTTCAGCAGCAACAAGGTTTGGAATTTGAGTGACAGATTTGATACGTCTGGATGGTCGATGAGGTGACAGATTCTGCTCAGCGTGTGGAAAATGAGGAGATCGTTCTTATTACTTTAAAAGTTTGGGATTAAATTATCACTTTTTCAAATTTTTTTACATTGAAGCGTTTCTGATTTAAGAGTAATTTTGAAAGAATTACATCAACTTGGCACTAAAAGTAAGGGAATTTGTGTTTTTTTTTTCGTTGTAACAATGCTTCCTGGCAAATAAACCTTATCCCAGTGGAAAACCTGTTTATTTCACCTTAAATGGTGCTTGTTAGAAAAAAGCATTTGTGGGTTGAGCAGCAGCAGTATGTGGGTAGCGCCAATGGAAAACTTGCCAGATCTTGTCTGCCAAAAACCAAACAGCTTACACTGTGTTTGACTAATTTGGTAGTGTTTATTGGACTGGATGATTGCAATTTGAGGAAACAAGACACACTGGCACTAAAACAATTTATTCATTTGACAAATAGGTGCTTCAGTAGAATGTGGAAGAACCATATACAGCAACAACGGCCTGGCACTTCCACCTCGGGCTGCTCACCAGCTTGGTCACAGACTACTGTGGAACGGCAGCTCGTTCTTCAACCAGCATTTGTTGCAAATCAGCCAGTGTGGTCCTATTGGTCACTCTGAAAGTAAATCCTTTAGCAAATTAGACGACAAAGTTGCAAACTTCTTAATTTAGACAGGCATTGCTTTTTCATGGCACCCCTACTGTGCACAGTAGTATTTTCCATTTTGATGTATTTTTGAACTTTATGAGGACAAACCTAAATTAAATGTCTGTCTTATGTTAGTCTACTGCATCACTCATGCTGAAGTTTAGCACAAAAACAACTTAAAGGGGCAGTATCATATAAAATCAACTTTTTAAAGTTTTATATCATGTTATAATGTTATACTGTCATAAAAACATGTCCAAAGCCTTGCTCTGACTCATTCATCATGTTTGAGAAATCCTGCAG
>NW_013952659.1:155026-156983 GCF_001266775.1 Austrofundulus limnaeus
CACACACACACTGAACGTGACGGGACCGAAGCAGGTGGTTCTTAAAGAGACAGAGGCCAATTTCAAGGCGTTTAGAAGAGGAAGTGATGAGAAGATAAGTTTATTTTCTATTTAAACATAAAAACAGCATTTTAATAACAACTAATGGTGACATAGATACTTTATTATGGTATAGTATTTAAATGTATGCCTGAGAAACACATAATATTGCCCCTTTAAAAAACCAATTGATCCTGAACAATGTGTGACATTTTGTGAATGTGTTAAGGATGATGCTCAGCTACTACTACACTGAATTTTAGCACATAGCAAAATTAGTCGAATTATGGGTATTTTTTGTGGAGATTCTGTTGTTGCTGCAGAACTCTCACCCTGCAGCTCCAGATAAGCAGAGACGGAGCCTCTACTACTCACCTGTTCCTGGTTCAGCTAATGAGGTCCTGTGTTGACAGCCCCTCTAAGAATTACTTTAGTGATCTCTCTGAGTAACCTTGTTTTTCCCTGTGTTTTAAGCATCTGCCTTTGCCTCCAGAATCCCACCTTGGACTTGAGACTTACCTATGAACTCAATCCTGTGAAACCTCCTGGAGTCTCCCCTTTGAACCAGCCTTTTGTCCTCCATCCTGCCACTCCTCACCGTCGTGTCTTACAGCAACACGAATCACTTACTTCAGCTATACTCACCCTCCTGGAAAAATTTTACCTTGCGCTCTGAGCCAGCCTCCTCAGTCATCTCCAGGGCTCTCAAGCTTGGAGTGATATTTCGAGCGGCTGATCACGGTTGCCAACTCCTCAATCAGAAAAGTCACTATTGGCTGTCCTAAAAGCTGCTCAGTGACATCATTAACTAATTTGGATATTTGGATATTTGTCAATAATTGTGATCTAGGCTGTAGTTAATCAATGATGAAGAGAAAAAGTGTGTAAACTACAAACCATCTTAAATAATTTCATGACTTCCATGCTTTATTTAGATCCAGATTACATAAATCAGTTTTGTGAGAATATCAAATTTAACCGACAGACTGATAGATGTTACAGAAGCACACATGGTGGACGAGGTGAAGAAGTGAGGCTGTGTGTCAAACGCAGTCAGGTCCAAAGGATTTATTTTAATGAGACAGTGTCAGAGGAAAAACATTAAATATTACATCCTGCTTTGTAAGCCAGGGTGGAAGCAGATTTGTGCATGCCTGATTCATTTGCTGCAGTCTCCCATCTGCTGCAGGAGGCTTCAGAAGTAGACTGGTAGTAGATGAGAGTAGCTACACACTCCCATCATGTAAGGCCTTCGTTTAAAATTTTGACACGGAGACCCACCTTTAAAATAGCCGGGTTATCACTTCATTTAAAACGCTCCGGTGGTTCAGCGCGTGTCTCATTCCCGTGAGAACAGAGAGCATCTTGTTTTTAACTCATGATAAAAGCATGATTCGTGTGCACAGCAGGTGGAGATGCTCAGTCTGAGCTGGGGTTGTCTCACGCTCCTGCTGCCTTTTTTATAAAGCGGCGTGCAGGACGTGTTCTGTGTGATTGACAGGAGTAACTCTGAACGTGTAGACTTCTCCCAATGCAGGAATAAAAACAAATCAAGAAAAGAGTAGGCGGACACGGACTGTTTTAGACAAAGAGATTTATCAGAGCCTGTCGAACCCCTCTGGTTGCAGGCCAGTTCAGCCAGTAATGAAAACATTGAAAAAAAAACAAAAAAAAAAAAACAAACATTGGGCCTCATGCAAGAACCGTTCGTACGAACAGATTTGTTCTTAAGTTGTGCGTACGAGTGATTTAGGAGAATTTGTGGCTTCACCAATGTTTTCGTATTCTAAGATTTTTTTCAGATATGAACAAAATTCACGAGTGGTCCAGACCTGTTGTATATTTTACCAGCAGTCAGTCTGCTGTTATCTAGACGGGATTTCTTCACTAATAACTTTATATTTCGTTAGTTTGAAGA
>NW_013952659.1:158699-168555 GCF_001266775.1 Austrofundulus limnaeus
GTGGAGGATTGTGGGTAGGATTCATGTTTGTTGTTGTTTTAACATTGTTCTTTCAGCAATTAGTCTGTTGTGTTACTCTAATTTGTGTGTTCATTATTTGTTAACTTGTGTTAAACCGTAGGCCTAGTCATTAATAAGACCTGTGAGTTTCACTTTGCCTGTGTTGTTCATGATGAAGAATCCAAAAAATTTTCTTCAAAACCACCACCTGGTAGTGAAGTTTTGAACTACAACAAGAGCTACACCTCTCTCTGTAGCTGTGAGGTGTCATGCTACAATATTGTGCTTGATGCATGTGTGCTGTTATAAAGAACTTGTAAGATTTACTAGAAAAAATCCTTGTAACAATTTGTTCTAACATTTGTTAAGTAAATTTAAATGCTACAAATTCAAATAATATTTACTCATCATTATCTAGTAAAAGTTACAAAGAATATAGTTAAAGATTTGAAAAATTCGCCTGATTTATTCACAAATCCTTAACTACATTCTTAATAACTTTTACTACATAATGATGAGCAAATATTACTTGAATTAACAAACGTTAGTACAAATTGTTACGAGGATTTTTTCTAGTAAATCTTACAAGTTATTTTTTCCAGTGTACATTCAGCAGTTTGCTGGAGTAGTTTGCAAGTTCTGCTTCGTCTCAGCCAATCCACAGGCAGAAGTCTGCTGACGACATAATCGTAGACGGCCAATACTCGGTTCTACCCACTTAGAACCACTTCCGAAAGCACGGTTGGAACCGGAAATGGAGACACATTTGACCAAGGCTGAACCGAGGAAAACCGCATACAGGCACGCTCGTGGAGAGGGGGCTAAAGACAAAGACACATTTTAAAAGTTATCCATCTGTTAGAAAAACGTCATCGAAATTTGTAGCCAGAATAATTTTTCAGAAAACCAAGTTGATTCTCTTTAAAACTCTTCAAGCCTCAGATCTGTAACTCCATTTCATTGTCCTTCACAGTCTGTCTCCCAGCATCTGTCTGCTTGGCCCTGAGTTTTATCAGCAAACCAAAACAAGGCGCTTATTTGTTTATTGTACAGACCTAAAACTATAGTTTAAATTCGGTAATTAGATATCTGGCAACTCTCCTCACACCAAATTATATTGTCCTACACCTAAAATTGAAAGAGTAATAGCAATATTTTGTGTTTACTAAGATTAACTAAACGTGGCAGCCTTCTTGAATTGGGTTGACTCCAAAAGTTATTTCATTTTAACTGCACACTCAATGATTACTTTGTGAGTTTATTTAAAATCCATCCAGTGGCTCATGAAATATTTTGCATGACATATACATACAGTCAGACATGTCAATAACTAATGCTGCCTGTATAATAATGTATAACAAGGGTTGTCTAAATTTACCATGCAGGCACAGATAAAGAGGTTATCTTTTGAAGATGCAATTAAATCAGTGCAAAAGTCCCTATTTCTCATTCAGTCAACCGAAGCATAGAAAAAAGAAAGAGGACAGATTAAAGCTACTAATTTACCCCTTAAATGTATTAATGGGCATATTAAAAGGTGCTTTAAGTGAGTTAGTGAAAGTGATCTTTAACATCAGGCCAAAACGGCGAACTCAATTTCACACACAGCAGCAGAGCATGCAAAACCCCTCTGTCATCTTGCCAGCTAACGCTCCTCACCTCGTCGACATCTGGGGGGTTAAAGGCGAGCGGCGGTCATGCGCCCCACGAGCCTCTACGTCCCATCTACCGAGCCGACTGCCAGCCAGCGATCCATCCAGGCAGCCTTCGTCAGCAGCTAATTAAATCAGCCGCAATTCATTTCGCCCTAATGTGCTTTTAATTGGATTACAGGGGAGGTCATGGGGAGGGTTCAGGAAGGGGTGAGAAGGACAACGCAGAGTGGGGCATGAGGGGGAAAGGGATGATCTGACATGAACAAGAGCTAGGTAACATGATTGTTTGTCCAAGCAAAGGAGAAAGGGCAAAGGGAAGTGTGCAAAAGGAGAGTAAAGGATGAGAAGCATTAGCTGATTTCGTTATACCACAATGTCAAAACCACTACTTTTCCATCATACTGTCTCTACAGTTTAAATACTTTTTTAAAGAGTAACTTACCCCCAAATTAACTTTTTTTAGCTGATAAACTGTCTAGAATGTGTCTAAAATGTTATATAGTACTGTTTCTGTGCTAATTTTGATGTTTTTGTGTGTATTTGTTTAAATTTGTGACATTTGGTCTAAAAACGTGTTTTTGCTGCTCATATGTGTAGAGCAGTGGTACTGCAGGCTAATTTGCATATTGGTTAACGGCTCTCCACGATGACGTGTCTTCTCCACAGTTTCGTCACAGCGGCTGTGTTCTGGTATAAAAGCCTCTCTCTAAGACACGCCCCTGCAGCAGTCAGAGGGTGGAACAGTTAGCAAGCTTAGCATGATCGTCTGTTGACCTTCAGCCTCGGGTGGAGAGAGGTGACTGCTGCGATTCTCTCTCCACACACACACACACACACACACACACACACACACACACACACCAGCAGTACGTCCTGCACAGCGGGAGGGGAGGAGGGGAAAAAAGGCAGAAAGACAGCGGGGCAGCTGCAGCCCTAATGGACCAAACTTCAGTCAAGCAAGACCCAACACTTTTATTCCTGATTTAAACTAGTGATCTTGAGAGCAGCTGCAGCTGTATGCTTTTATTTTTTTTCTGTCAGGCTGTCGGAGCGCTCCTCCTCCTCTGTCCGAGGCTGGTGTGGTGTGAGGCAGACAGCTCAGCCGAGGCTGTCATGTTCTCTCGTCCTGGCCACACCTCCGCTCTCTAACCCCCCCTCCCCTACCCACTTTTAGATTGTAATGATGGTAGTGAGATAGACACTTTGTTTCAAACAGCCCCAGAGCAGAACTGAGTTTCTTCCATTTTTCACTGTAGGTACTGTAGGGGTCACCTCGAGTCAAATTGTCAAGGAACTATCTTGGACTCTGAGTCCTCTGATGGGCCTTCTAATGGACAAACTCTGTTCCACTTAGAACTGTATTTAGGCCACCCAAGGCCACTTTCCTTCTAAATCAGATAAAAACAGAAGAATCTTCTCTTATTTGATTTAGTGTTCTCTTAACTGAAAGTATTACACATTTTGATAATCAGAGAATGTTTATCAAAGTTACAGGAGAAGAGAGGACAGATCTCTTTTCTCCCTCAGTATGATTTCAGCTACAGTATGTATGGTTTTTCTGTGGGAAAAAATTCTTATTTAACTAAAATAATCTTTATGGTTTAAGTTGATGAAATATCAATGTTTTACTTGTCTGAATCATATTTACAAATGTTTTGAACTTGAAGCAATTCATTTTTCTTTCAGTTATGTTTTAAATAAGTGCTCATCAGATAATTTAAATGGGTCATGAAATGTGTTGTTCTGAACCACACAGCAGCAGCAGTAATCTTTGTTTTAGTTTCAGGAGGCACAGCGAGTTCTGAAACTAACACTTTCCTTTGATAACTTCTTTTCTAATCTAACCTTCTGGAGGGCGGACCATAGATTCTCTAAGCTTTTAGGAACTAACAGTTTCCGCCCGTCCGAAGAGAGACAGAAAGGTGACGGACCGCCGTCAGTCACTGTGACAGCTGGATTCTCTCCAGGGAATCAAAAGCTGAAAACTGTTAGGTTTGGCCCCTTCACGCCAACGGGGAAACCTCACAGTGTGGAAAACCAACGCCTGGTTTATCCACCTTCAGAAACTCTCCAGACGGAAGTTTTATTTACAACCTGGGTTCCAGTCGAGGCCTTGTCTTCTGGTTACGGCTGACGTGGACGTAAACGAGTCAACAGTGCACACCTTGGGGTCCCCTGTTCGACGGTCTAAAGACAGATTCTCCAGCAGCGCCCCCAGTACCTGACAGGTGACAGAACATCATCTCAAGGTAAAAGCTGGCTATGGTTGACGTCGAGGTCTGACCAAAGCTGAGCACAGAAAGCTTCGCCCTTCTGGTTAAAACCCACATTATTTAAAATTAAAGTATAAGAAAGCTAACATCTTTCTCCTTTCTCTTAAACTCTTCTTTGCCAACCCTAAGATAAACATCCTCAAATGTCTGGTTTCAAACACCAAAGCTGACGTTTGTGTTTCTATTTAAGTGTGGTTAACTATTAAGAAGTTAAAGCTTGTTATTGTTGGTCCCAAAACTTTTATAGGAAATTAATTGTTCACAATCAAGTGTACTCTGGTGATCATGTATGATTTGTAAAATAAATGTTACCTCGCAATACTGTTTTGCGTTCCCACGCAAAAGTTTGTTTTGTATATAAACTGAATTAAATCAGACTTTTATTTTGAAATATCCCGGTTACCAAAACAGGATGTGTCGCCACAGTTCTTGAAATTGACATTGACGTTGCGTGGCTGCACTGTGTTAAAATATCGGCATATGACATACTTCCATGCGTGGCTGTGGGATATATTCATTCTGAAGCTAAATTAAAGCAGTAGGCTAACTCGCTAATGGTAAACATGTGAGTTTGTTAATAAAACGGCAGGCACAACAGTGATAAACTACTTTTACGAGGGAACGCAAAAGAAAAAGAAATCTCCCATGTCCCCTCGCGGACTCCGTAAGATACAGCTATCATCCCCACATAGAATGAGTATTTTTTGTCACTTTTCCTAGTCTAACATGCTAGCTAACAGCTGAATTCTAATGACGAGTCAAGTTTGACCGGGAAAATGTGAAACCACAAACATCCGTTCCAAATATTTTTTCGGAGGTAAAAGACCAACACAGGACTACCCAGATCCTATCCCTGTTCTGTCCATAAACAGGTACAGTAAACCTTATACTGTTTTTACTGTAGCTTAGTTTTACTCCTAGCATCTATGCTAAACTCATGAGGCGTTCCACTGCAGTCAGTCACACATACGAGGATAATATAATACTTGCACAATTTTAAACATCACCATGAAATTTCTTTAATTAATGCAGGCTCGAGTGATAAAAACACACACACTTGATAAATGCAGCAAGCTAAGCTATAAAACACAGGTAAAAATGTCAACCTTTTTAACAATTCTGCTTGCTTTCAAAGTTTCACCTGAACTTTTAGACATTTCCTAAAGTTGGATGTGTTGAAAATCTTTCTAGGACTGTATTTTTCTGTTGCAATATTCCAGATAATGTATGTACAGTACATGATATGCATGACGTCACAAGTGGAGATCTCGCCATTACATTGGAGGTGTGTTTGTATGGTGGAGCATAGTGTAATGGTGCATTCACACCAAACGCGATTTCAGCATCAGGAGCCTCAGTTTTACATACAAAGTCTATGGTGGACGCGCTTCAATCAACGTCAGGAAGTGCTGCGGCGCCTCAAGCGTGATTAGAGCAGCGCGATTTGAACGATCTGAGCGTTGAGGCGCAAATCGCTGAAGTTAGAAAATCTGAACTTTTGCAGCTCGACGCGCCGCGTCAACCAATCAGAGAGACTCCACTGTGTGACGTAGCGACATATTTCCAGACGGGACAGTTTACTGAATGATGTCCACTAACGTGAAACAGATGGAGAGGAGCTCTTTAGCTGAAATCGAGTGCCTGCAGTCGGTGTCCTGACAGCAGATATCCGCACCAATGCGTGGCAGCGGCTCATCAGACTGGACTCGGGAAAAAAATAGTCCTGAAAGCGAGCTGTGAGCCTCTCCCGCAGCTCCTGGGTGATGAAACTCAGAATGTCTCTGAATTATCTGGTGAATTAATTATGAATTAATTATCTGATGAACGTGACATGCTCTTGCTCTCTGTAAATAAAGCAAAGCCACTTCCCCGTCCAACATTAAACAGAGCCCGACAGAGGAGGGAGGGGCGGGGAGGCTGTTGCCGTGCAGCGCTTCAAGAGCTGACCTGTGTCTGACCTCAAAGTGCACAAGCGACCAACTTGAAGCGTTGGATGCGATTTTGAAGCTGAAATCGCGATTGGTGTGAACGCAGCATTATACCTGTGCTGTAATTCAGTACTTTTTTTCAAATCCTGAGAGAACACAGGTACACACCTGTTCAAAAATATATTTGTCTCTGTAAATTAACATCAGCTTTCAGGTTCTCAGTGTAGCTTTACAAAGAGGATTAAATTAAAATATTCAGCCATGACTGTATACCATAAATAAAACTGTTGAACACAAATTTATTTAAAATCTGCTTTTAATGCCCTTCAGTATGTTCATTTGTGTTTTGTTAGTCTCCTTATGTGCATTTAATTTAAGGTGATCATGAACAAATATTTTTATTCAAATAAAACACATTTTAACAATATATGATGTAATTTAGACAGCAGGCATAACTAACTGCATTTTTGGTTTTAAATAAATTGCCTTTTTTAATTTGGTTTTCATGCCATGAAACTAGTGATGTTGCTCAAGGTTATTATAAAATCAGACTCTGTTTTTGGAGTCAGCCCTTAAAGAAACCGTTCACATCTGCAACCACTGAAAGGTGAAGAGTGGGGGTGTTGAGATGGGACAGAGCATGAGCAATAGATAACACTTTGATAAGAATGTTGTGATGCATGGGCATGTTTATGACATTTGTGAGTAAAATAAGAGCTGGAAAAAACAGACAGCACTCAGAGCTAGCCATGAGAGGAAAGAAAAAGATCAGAAGAGCAAGAGAAGCAGTGAAAATCTGTATACAACAGAGAGAAGTGAAGGTTTGGTGCAGCAGTGAGAACCGTACGGTTGTTTATTGTCTGACGTAGACATCCTCAGGGTTTGAGAGGTGCAGAAAAGAATGAGCTGAAGTAGAAAGCTTTTAATAGTCTCAGTTCTGAACTCTAAAACACGACGAAGACAGAGAAAGCTACTTTTCACCTGTCTGACTTTTTGGAATGTGAGACCTCACGTTCCACTTCTCGTTTGGCATTCAAGTCACTCGGTGTGGCAAGATTAAAAGGAAGGGTTTTCAAAGAACGAGGTCAATGTTTAATTTTTAGTTGAATTGATAAATAAATTACAGCCGGATCGATAGACTTTTAATCTGCAGCCAGTCTTGACGGGGAGCCAAGTCCTGCTCTCCGCCTACCATTTTCAGCCTGATTATGAATGGGACCTGTGTCAAGGATGGTGACCCCCCTCACCTGCCTCATTTTTATCCACATTTAACATGAGGAAACAAGCATCAATACGAACAAATCTTCTCACAGGAGGCAACCGCACTGGATTATAAAACAAGCAATTTGTGCAAATAGAGATTCAGTGGGTTTGAGTTACTCTCATTGGGCCTCATGCAAGAACCGTTTGTACGCACAGATTTGTTCTTAAGTTGTGAGTACGAGTGATTTAGGAGAATTTGTGGCATTCACCAATGTTTTCGTATTCTACGATTTTTTTCAGATACGAACAAAATTTACGAGTGGTCCAGACCTGTTGTATATTTTACCTGAAGTCAGTCTGCTGTTATCCAGACTGATTTTCTTCACTAATAACTTTATATTTTGTTAGTTTTAAGATATTTCGAGTTGAAAATAAATCATACACCAAAATTATGTTGACAATAGACTATTCTGTTTGAATTGGAATTATAATTTTAAGCTTCCTTCAGAACCGCATCTGACGCCAGTTGTGTCATTGGGGGTGACGCCCGGGGGGGGGTCCAGCAGTGCGCAACTGCTCTTCTTCTGAATAAATGAAAACTACATAACACAGTTGTTTACACTTAAATTTAAAAAAATATTTGACCAAAGGAAAACCAGAGTAGGACTAGAGAGAGATGAATATGATTTAGATTTTTATTTCTGTGACTGTATACGGCCCACGGGAGACACAGCATTAACAGCACATTTCATTCCTCGGCTTTAGCAGCTCCTTTAATTCCACAGCTGATGTTTGCTAAAAATGACAGATTTTCTTTTCTGGATCTCTGAGAGCAGGACTTCAAACTCCAAACTTAAGAAGTTTTCCTTTTTTTACTTTGCGATGTCATTTATGAATGGACACTTCCTGATGTGTGTGGCAGGAAACGTAGCCTTATATGGTGTTTTTGGGGTGGTAATTATGCTAATCTCCTCTACTCGTGCACGAGCACCTGATAACGCATTCATCAGTTTACGCAGCTCATTTACACACTTTTGCTGAAGATAGAAGCGTTTGTTGAATCTGACGTGGTGCATTCATACGAACCCTTTGTACGAACAAAAGTAAGAGAAATTTAGGATAAGAATACGAAAATGTTCTTACGTGAGGTCCATTGTTTTAGAATTAAAGAGGGAACCCTGTGTTTCCCTGATACCTGTTCCTATATTTCAATTATGTTCTTCAGTACAATGCCTTCATCATTAGTTCATTTTTTTTTTTCATTTCTTTTAAAGACATTTGAAGGGGGAGCCAAGCCTCTCGGCCACTACTGCCCCAAATTTTTGCCTAATATCTGTTTAAGTTACTCATTTGTAACTATTAGAGAGTTTAACTAAAATCAGTCCACTAGTTCATGTGATGATTTGCTAACAGACAAACACAACTGACTCCAACAGTTAAGGTTGACGTTTTAAATAAAGTTCTTGTGTGATGTGTAGAGCTCAGAGTATGTGTTGGTGATTGTTCTCAGCTGCTACCACACCAAACTATATCTATCTTTAAAATTGGTCAGGTTATTGACTCAACAAACATCAAGTTGAGTTTTTATCATGATTCATAGGTCAATGTCAAAGCAAATAAACAACAAACACCAAAAAAGATTCTTCTAGAATTCATTTTCCAAAGAAAATGAGTAAAAAAAATGTAAAAAAAGGAAAGAAAATGGTTTGTCTGGAGCTACTATTTGTTCCTTTGCAGGTTCCTCCTACCAGAACTCACAGCACATTTTTTTATTATTAATACAGCATTGCATACGTCTCCTTACTGTCAAAACAAAAACGTATGGAAAGAAAATTTAGGTGGGGGACTGCATTGATTTCTTTATTCCAGTTCCTGCAGAACAGCGCTACTTTCAATACAAATGAAATGAGCGTGACTTTATGGAGCTACAAAGCCATGTTTGGTGAAAATTAAAGGGGGTCATCATCCATCAAGTGATAAATTGTATTTCTCCATGTGGTAACTGCTTTAATGCACTTTTGAAAACAATGGGGGACTTTAATCTGGGTGGTGGAAGGCAAACAGGCAGCAGGAAAAAAAACAGGAAAAATCTACATTGTGGTATTTCTAACAGAAATGGGCCTTTTCTTTAGGTAATATTTGCTTAAATTTTATGTGGTCCTGGTTTAAAGATCACTGACTGTTCAATTTATAACATAGATAGGGCTTCTCTTGAAATTGTTACCCAATACAATGGAGGAAAATGGCTTAGAAAATCCAATTGTACCCTTTCTAGGACTGGGTATTGAAAGGGTTTAATTCAATACCCAGTTTAATTCATACCCAATGTACCTAAATCGATACATTCAAAACGGTACCGGTTCCTAAACGGTATTTAAATCGGTACTTTAAAAATAAATAAATAAAACACACACACTCACACAGAGGTTTATGAAGCAATGACTATTTCTGAGTCAAAGTCAAACTTGAAATTGACCAACTTATTAACTTAAAACCATTAATAATTTGTCTTTGCACCATGTATTCTTAAAGCATTTGTTGTAGGTGGAAGTTTCTGCATCTTATTTTGTTAAGTGACACCACACTTTGGACCATTTTGCTTTCGACATCTCGACTATAATATATAACTGTTCACTGCAGCGGCACCTGTTCAGCCCCTCTCCATGAACTCGGTTCTACTCGATTCACTTTGGGTCGGGTCGGTTCTGCTCAGTGTCCGTGTGTCTCCACGCATTGTGTCTCTCACTCTGTGGGTGCAATAATGTGCGGACCGTCTGCAGCAGCTTCAGCTGTTGTG
>NW_013952659.1:168565-170805 GCF_001266775.1 Austrofundulus limnaeus
GAAATGGATGACCTGATGTAATAATCTAAGACAAACTAAAGATTAAATCTTATCAAAACAAAAATAACTCTTTGGACAGCAATGATCAATGATCTCTTTTTATACATGCAATGAATTTGGAGTAATTTAGGAATTGACCAGATTGTCAACGTTATTTGCAACACAGTAGCTCAATGGTTAGCATTGATGTCAAAGTCAAATTTATTTATCCAGCACATTAAAACTAGTGCTTGTGTAACCGTGGGCGGTTAGTTTGTTGGAAACCTCCCGTGATCTGCACAGCTTCGTCTCCTTCACCTCTCTGCAGGAAGTGTTTACAAGTTCTGCTTTTCTCAAGATCGCCAAAAAGGTTAGAGTGATTTATCACTGCTTTCACCATGTTGTCATATCACGCTGCGTGCTCGTATTCCTAAACAAAAGCAGCTCTGTCCAGGAGGAAACTTGCTGTCAGTCAATCCAAGAGTTAATCCACGGGCAGAATTCTGCTGACGTCAAAATCGTAAGCATGCTGTACTCACTTCTACCCGAACCAGCGGAGAGGAGGTTCTGAAACAGTGCGGCTGTGGAGCAAGCTTGGAGAGACTCATTGGGCCGAGATCGAGCCAAGTTGAACCGTGTACAAGAGAGTCTGTGGAGATTGTGTGCCGAGGCTGTCACTATTAACAGTGAACACCAGAGGGCGCAAATTAACAGCTTTCTTTGAGGCACCGAAGTAAGGCATCCAAGTTAGAGTTGTGTTTCGGTCTGCGTACTACCGTTGATGTTCGCCCCGGTGCCATACCGGAACCGAGTTTCGGTACCCAAACCTAACCCTTACTATTTTATGGTTACAACATTAAAACTTTATGCCATGAAGAGTGGGGGTGGAGGGAGTCTCTGCCTCAAGTGGATGAATATAAGTATCTGGATGTCTTGTTCACAAGTGATGGTAGGATGAAAAAGGATGGATCAACAGATTGGGGCCTCATCCTCAGTAATGAGGGCATTTCTTCAGTCGGTTGTGGTGAAGAAAGCTTAGTTAAAAAGGCAAAACTCTCGATTTACTGGTCTCTCTACGTTTCAACCAGTGGCGACTGTTCCATAGAGGGTGCTTGCCCCACCTGACAAGAAGAAGAAGAAGAAGAAGAAGAAGAAGAAGAAGAACAAGAACAAGAACAAGAACAAGAACAAGAACAAGAACAAGAAGAAGAAGATAAAATGTACTTTAATAAATCTAGTTATAAATGTTGGTTTTACTCACTAGTGTATGTCTACATGTAATATGAATTGTATCAACCATGTTCTCCACCTATTGACATTTATTCACCAGTAAATTTCCACAAACTTGTTTAGTTTCTGTCATGGGGCGATAGACAGAGAGCCCAAGCAGTGCAGTCTCTTATCCAATCTCGTACAGTTGCTAGGCAGATTAAAAATTAAATTGGCCAATCAGTGTTGCAGAATTTTATGGTTCTGGGGCTCTGCAGATTTTGCCCTAGCAGAAGAGGTTAGAAAAAAAAAGGCTCGTCACAGCACCGCAGCTCGGTAGGTGGAGTCTGGAGACCCATCGGTGAAATGGAGGAGCTAAAAACAACTCAGCTAAGTCTCTTAAAACAAAACCTTTTCAGAAGAGAACACACCAGGAGAAACTTTAAGTAGAAGGGCTTGGACCTGATCAGCCGGAAATGAAAGAGACAAAGACAGAGCCTTAGAGATAGGGTGAGGAGCACCGTCTTCCAGTGGTAGTTTGGGGTAAAGCGACTGCTCCTCCACATCGAAAGAAGTGAGTTAAGGTGGTTTGGGTAACTGATTAGGATGCCTCCTGGACGCCTCCCTTTAGAGGTGTTACTAGCATTTCCCGCTGGTAGGAGGCCCCCTGGAAGATCCAGTACTCACCAGAGGGTTTATGTATCCTCTTTGAACTGTCTCTGTATCTTCTATAACTGATTTACCTTTGAACTCAACTCAGTTCAAGATAGCCTTAAAAATGACCTTAAAAAGTGTCTATAACCCAATGAGTTTTACAGCTACTGAGCTCAAATTTTGGTGTGTTAGTCACTGAGTATGGTCCCCAACAGTGGTGGACAAAGTACTCAACTCTAGTACTTGAGTAAAAGTATTGATACTCATGGTCAAATCTACTCCACTACAAGTAAAAGTTACTCAGTCAAAAATCTACTCAAGTAAAAGTACTGAAGTACTTACTTTTGAAAATACTTAAGTATTCAGAAGTACATGCATTTTAAAGTACTTAAGTACAA
>NW_013952659.1:172105-174062 GCF_001266775.1 Austrofundulus limnaeus
AAAGTACAGATACTCAAAAAATGTACTTAATTACAGTAATAAAGTAAAAGTACTTTGTTACTGTCCACCACTGGTCCCCAACAGATATACAATTGCAAACCTTGGGATTGACCGTTATAGTCAACCATGCTTGTCTGTTAGCAAAATATCAATCTAATGGATGTACTTCAATGAAACTCTCAGAAGGTAATTAATGGATGTGCATCGACTATCAACATAATTTTAAATAGCTGTGACACCTAATCAAACTTTGCATACACACAAAGAGCTACAAATTGGCAGCACAACAGTTCAGTGTATAACACTGTTGCCTCACCGCAACAAGGTCCTGAGTTTGATCCTCAGTTTGCATCAGGGGTCCATCTCCTCTTGGGTTTTCTCCAGGATTTCTGGTTTCTTCTCACAGACAGAAAACATGCATGTTAGGTTGCCTTCAAACTCAGGTTTCCTTTGCAAAAAATAAAATCTGTGATCTCAATGGGATTTGCCTGGTTAAATAAATTTTAATAAAAGATAAATACTGAGGTAAAATTTGATGGGGTAGTTGTTAAGAGTATTGGATACTATCTCATCAATATACTCAGATTTAAACATTTTTTCTTCATATAAAATTGTTTAAAAATACTGTATCTACAGCTTTTACAAGACTTCATTTCTTTAAGCTGTTAATATTCTAAAATTACAGGGTTTGTTTGTCCATATCTCATAAACACAGTAACAAGATAATACCTTTAATTTTATTAAAAAGATACACAAATTGGTTTAAAACAGTCAAAGTGAAAACCATTTGGTTGGCCCTGTAAGCCAGCTGATACCAACACTTGGGTCGCTTAAGTTTAAGACATGTCTCCTAAAGCCCATTCCAACCAGATGATACCAAAATCAATACGCAATGTCATCGGGCCTGCTTCAGGAGTGATGAGGCTCCTTCAGCGTGCTCCAAAGCCATGTGCACGCTCATAAGTACCCCCACTTTGCTCCCCCCGCCCTTCTCTTCATCATATCATCAAGCCCATCAGCAGGCTTAACTGGGAAGGGATCGATACATCACAAGGGTCAGGGTGAGCAGGGCAAAGCTCGTGACGCTCGTACTAATGGTGCTCAGCTTCACTCGTCACTGTCAAACAAACTATCCGAAGATTGTCCTTTATCTTGCCCATCTTTGCCCCAGACTAAGCCACTCACTGTCTCCGTGGGCGGCCGACGATTTAAATGATAACAAAGCAAAAGGTCAATCCCTCTTGATACTGCCACATCTTTAGTTAAGTGAAGAGGGACGTTGAACCTGACATCCGGACAAGATCCTGGGTGAGATTGGAGTTCCTCGCCATGCCCATTAGGCCCCGTTGGCTCAAGTGAAGTTTTTGCCATCCCCTCGTTCTAACCCCTCATTACAGCCAGTTTATCATGCCAAGAAGAAAGTGGCAAAAACAAATTAGTCCACGGAAGGGGAAAATAGCTTGGGCTATCGATTCTACCTTTTCATGCCAGAGTGGAGCACAGAAAATATTGGGCTATAAAAGGGAAACAAGGATATAAAGCCATTACGGTCCGCACTTAATTGATCCTACTTCCCATAACAAATTAATTGAGCGGAAAATGGCAGATGGCTTTGATGAATGTCATAAAAAAGGCTCGTCAGCAAGCCTGGTGAGCGCGACCCTCCTCGCCGAGTCGCATGAAGGAGCTGCTCAGGAAGCAGGTTTGTGGGATTGCGGCGTGTGTTTCCGTGAGTACTTACATCCCAGTGATCCGGATGTTAATCACATTGACTTATTGACATCATTGCTAATTGTTTGCTGCTTCTCAGTGGATACTTTTTTCCCCCTCCTGCTTTCCTTAATGTTTGGTTTCATTCCCCTCCTTTCTGCAGTGGATGCACAGGTGCGTGTTTGCTTGCCTGGATGTGTGTGTGTGTGTGTGTGTGTGTGTGTGTGTGTGTGTGTGTGTGTGTGTG
>NW_013952659.1:174137-181057 GCF_001266775.1 Austrofundulus limnaeus
GTGTGTGTGTGTGTGTGTGTGTGTGTGTGTGTGTGTGTGTTTCCGTGTATGTTTATAATGACAGGCTGCTGTCCCAGTAGCAGAACAAATGCTAATTTAATCAATTGGCTATAAATCCTACTGGCCGCTGACTCATGCGTCTCCTGCCCTGGGGACTCCAACAAAAACCCTACCAGTGCAGTTTGTTCAGCACACACTCACACACTTTTGCCCAAACACACACAAGCAACCCTTCCCATCTTTTTCTATGTGCAGCCTTGCAACATAACATTAAAGGCCTAGCATTCTTTGGATGAATGCACATCACCCGCTGTCTTTCCTTTCACAGTTTGAAACTAAGATTATCTTATGTGGCTGCTTTGTGCAAACCTCGGGATGCTAAACTCAGATTATGTGTTGTGGATGACTCTCAGCTACTACCACAACACATTTTAGCTTGCTGTATGTTGAACTAAGACATAATAAGTGTTGTGTTTGCTAGGGTTGATTAGCTGCAGCAGTCATCTTGAATTGGAGTGACTCAGATGTGTGTTCAGAGATTACTTCCTAAATGTTTCAGTAAAATCCTGTGTGGTTTCTAGAATTGTGTTGCTCAAGATAGCAGCATGTTGGAGTAGCTCTGTTACATTCATCCAAAGATATTCTTTAAAAAATTTTCAAGATAAAAGTTGATTTGTTTTCTGGATGTTTATTTCCTCTGCTGTTGGGTGCTGTGCATCTGGAAGTATTTTTGCTAACACCTATTCTGCTTTTGGACATTTGTGATGATGTGTAATCATAGCAACGTGGTGGTTTTCTATAACCGGGAGCAGTTGATTAACATCTCAAAAGCTCAAATAAAACTAAGCTACAGCCTCACCTACAGCTCTGAATCCCAGATGAGTTTGAAAAGGAGGCGCTGAATGCAGAGCAAGAGCAAAGGGAAGAGAGAGAATGAGGAAGTTCAAACCATCTCTTCCATCAATCATGATGGGCAATGTGAGATTGTTGGGGAACAAGTTGGATGAACTCCAAGCCCTAGCAAGAACCCAGCCAAAGTATTAAGAATACAGTATGTGTTTCACTGAAACATGGCTGCAGGATTATATCCCTGACTCCAGGGATTGCCATACTACAAAACAATCTTCAGCCAGACTCTTCAGGTTCACTGTAAGATGGACCGCTATGAGATTCTTCCTGCAGACACCCATTAGTATCTATAACAACTTTTTAAAGTAACCAAGATAATAAGTTACAACAACATTTAATTTCTTTTTGGGATTAATAAAGTATGAACAAGTATTAAATTAAATAAAGTATTTGGGGGCGGCTGTGGCAGAGTGGTTAGGGGAGTCATCCTGGAACTGGAAGGTCACCAGTTCGATCCCCTGCCCAGCTGTCTCAGTTGTTGTGTCCTTGGACAAGACACTTCACCCCTAATGCCTCTGATGTGTCCCATCAGTGTATGAATGTGATTGGCACTGATTAGTCTCCATAGATGATTGTACATGTTAGCTTTGTAGGAGATCTAGTAGAGTGCTGTGTGAATGGGTAAACGAGGACACAGATTGTAGTGTGAAGAAAAGAAAATGGTTAGAAAAGCTCTATAAAAGTACAGACCATTCATAATTGAATTACCATATTTATTCAAGTATAATACGTAAAATTAAATCCATAAAATCATCCATTAAGTTGGGGGTAGTACTATACTTGGATAAATATTTTTACTAATGTATTTTAACTGAAACATCGGCTTCATTCACAAAATTATTGAGTCCGGAAATGAGACCGCGTTGTAAAAAACAATTGAAACGAGCATACCCCTGACATTCCTCTGTGCTTCAGAGCGAGGTAGTAACAGATCCAGGCAGGTGACATGATGTGAAAAAAAGAAAGAAAAAAGGTAGTCCTGCACCTTTGTAATTATAACGAACTAATTACATTAACGTGTGACCGGGCCGCTCCTCAAACAACAACAAACACATGTTCGTCTGTAATGGCTGCCGTCTACTGGTGCTCTGAAAAAGTTTGTATCCCTGAAAAAATGTTTCCCCACCAGAGGGGGGACTCGCGAGTAGGAAGTAATCTGCTTTTCCCCCAGAAGATGGTCCAAATCTCATTTTAAGTTTCTGACTTTTGTGTTGGCGCATCCTGGTGGACTATGTGTAAAATACCAGAATTCATATGATGCTGCTACAGCTGATATACTGTATATTTGTTGTCAAAATACCTTTTAGTACTTATGTTGTTAAAATAAAATGAACAGTCCAATGATCATTTTACTGATATGTATAAAGACTGCAAAGACTGAAAAATCTTGAAGTCTGTATGAAATTGGAGGTAGTTTGAGGATTAAATTATTTATGCTTTTTAAGCTAAAAAAAAAAGGTGGGGGTCGTATTATACATGAGATCGTATTATACACAAATAAATACACTAGTTATTTTGCTAAAAGACCGTATTGGGTTTATTAGGCAATGGCAAAGTTTTAAACCAAATTCTTGCATAATCTGATTGGGCTCAGATTATTTGTTGGGGGACAGTCTTTACTACAAGTACAAGTACAGCAATTTTTATGATTTTTAAGCTTGCTAGGCTGTAGCGCCCATCTTGAAAAAAGCTGCCTCCAAAGGTTAATCAACTGGACATGTAGATCCAATGACTCTTGTGTGTTAATTTCTTTCAAATTCATCAAGTTCATAAAATACAATATTTCCACAACAGACACGCAGAGATTTGGGCAAACACATAGTAATTGTCTGCCTGTGACTTTTGGTGGCAGGTGATATTCTTTTGGGAGCAACCATAGAGTACAAACACATGTTGATGTTTTTCAGTTGGCTAATGTTCACTTTCTGCTTGGAGGATGCAATTGATCCATGCTGGCACTCACTGGCACACATATCTCTTTTGGTCAACTTCCCTGCAGCTTGTCTTCGACAGAGAAATTATTTATTGAGAGCAGATTCCCCACCCCCCACCCCCCTCATTTTACCCTCTGTTCTGCACACACACACAGTGCTGACACACCTGCAGTTTCATGTCATCCACATCAGAAAAAAGTTGCTGAAACGGCGTCTTCAAGTCTAGTTCGGGGGCACAGTGGGGCGATAGAGTGACAGAGAAATAAAAATCGAGGGATGCAGAAAAGTGACAGAAAGTAACATAGTACCAGAGCGACAAAGGAGGGGGGGAAAAAGGAGAAGCAGCAGCAGCAGAGGTGACAAGAGAGAGGAGAGAGACAAGCTGCTGTCTGCCAGCAGCGTGGCTGGATGCTACCCACAGGCTCTGTTCAGAATTCTGCGGGGCCTCTGCAGCCCCCGTGCTCCCCATCAATCTCAGCCCGCTCTGGCAGCCGCCAGCGGCTGCATCTTAATCTGCTGGGGCCGGACGTGAGGACGGACAGGTCGCCCGGGCCGTGCAGTAAATAACCCTTCCCCTGTCTGTTCCTCTGCACGAACAGAAGCTGCTCCTTTTTTTTCTGCACAAATATTTAGACTTAAAAAAAATAACATGCCAGCGCTTTGTGTTAGGTACTGCAGACAATGAAATTTACATGAAGTAAATTTCAACACGTTTTCAGGTTTCACCTTGAACATATTTAAGGATAAAATTGTACTGTTAGGATCAAGTAAAATGATCAAATTTCATTAGCATCTACGATGACTGAGTGTATGAGTGTGTGTGACCTGACCTGCTGTGTTTGGAGGAAGCCAGTGGCGTGCACAGACAATTTGGGTGGGTAGGTGCTCTAGTGGAAAAAAAGGGCACCTTGTGTGGTGAACGGAACCGCCGGCTGTCCTAGTAGTGTGACATTTATTACAGATATAGCGTGTACGTCATGCATGTTAATCCATGAGTAGATTTATTCTGTCTGATGCAAATGTTTAAGAGTCAACACTCTACAGGTTGGCTTCTGTAACAATCGAACTGGCAACAACAGACTAGTAATGACAATTTATGCACTTTAGTGTCCATAAAATATCTATGTGAGGTTTCTGGCAGAATAACCCAGGACACAGGCAAAATTCCAAAAAGCTAACAAAAAGGATTTATTATAAAACAAAAGGAGGGCTGCAGTGGAAGCAAAAACTTACAGGAACTCTCAGAGAAACAACTTGCACGAGGAAACATGGAGAGACACCACACCGACTGTGAGGACAGTACAATGAACGGACAAACACTGAAGACAGGACACAGAATATAAAGGCAAACTAATTAGGGACAACAAGAAACACCTGGAGGAGACACAAGAAGAAACAGGTGAGCATTGGCAGGGCCGGAGCAGGGTAGAGATACATGGGGGAATACTGAAACACTAGAAAACTAAGGAAAATAAACACAGATCGTGACAATCTATAATAAAGCTCTTTACACAAAAGTGCTCATGGCTTTCTTGCTCTATGGAGAATCTTTCTTCCATCTCCTCCTTCATTTTGATTATCACCCCACCCCAAATTTACACTACACGCGGTTCTGCTCCACTCCAGTCCAACCTCCGCAATAAAAATGCAACCATTATAATCAATGAGAGTATTTAGTATGCTATTCTTGCCGGGCACTGGAGCTGCTCCAGAGTCAGTCTCATGTTGCTCCAACAGGAAAAGGAAGGAGCACAGCATCCGTCTTTTCAAAATAATTCACCAAAAGGTAGATTAATTTTGTCAAGATCCTAGCTACAATAATAAATATTCTTGTATACTTCCTTGTATATACTGAAGAGAATGATAAAAACTAGTTTTCTGAAGAAATATGGAGAAGTATAAGTGAGTTCAAGCTAATTGTTTAAATTGGTGTCTTAAATTTTGTTTTTAGTTCATTTTTTAGTGTTTTAAGTTGCTTAGATTTTTTTTTTTTTGTATTTTAATTTTCTTTTGAACATGTTTTGGGTATAAAAAAGGAGCAGATATTATAAGATTTATTCTTATTCTGCTGCCTTTCATTTTATTTGATTTTATTGTGATTGTATGTTTTTTTATACTTTGTTAATTTGTGTTACAAATGAAATGAATAAAGTGAAGTGAAGTGAAATATATGGGTGTATTAATACATAAATGCTGCCAAAATGCATTGTTTTGTTTGTCTCTAAACTTGTCTGCGGTGTTGACTCTGACCTTTTTTCATCGTCTGTCATCTCCGGAGGGAAAAAGGTTACCACCTGACATCTGTGCACGTCCCTGTCCACAGGGTGACAGAAAATAAAAATAAAATAAAACTGTCCCATCCCAAACCCCGGCCAGGATAAAAAAACATTCCTCTCTCTTCCCACTCTTGATAAAAAGACTCGCACTCCTCTCCTGCTCCTATTTTTTTTCATTTACTCTTTAGGCAATACAATAAATATGATTTGATATTCTTCCCATTTCTTTCCTGCAAGTCCTGTGACTTAATATATACAGTAGTTTGTAACTTCTGACTTTGTGTTACAAATCAGTTTTGACCACATCAGTTTCTCTGCTGATGTTTGCTCCTCCATTGATGCTGTTTTTTGAATTCTGGTGGAAAACCGCGACTGGAAGCACTGTTGACTTTTGGGCCATGTAGTTCTTTAACTTACATTACAGTGTATCCATCCAACCATCCATCCATCCATCCATCCATCCATCCATCCATCCATCCATCCAACCATTACCTATACCTGCTACTTCCTTTCAGGGTCACAGGGGTCACTGCATGGTGCCCATATCCAGCAGTCACTGTTTGTCCATCACAACATTACAGTGTAGCTTATTTAAAGAAAAAAACAAAACAAAATGGTGGCACCTACCCTATGTTGTTGTTATGTTTTTATTTTATTTTTTTGTTTCTTTGTCCTGCTGGTTTATTCTCACTCCCATCTGCTCACGTTAACTTTTTATCCTGTACCTTCCCAATCCCATGATTAACAGTTCAGTTGACTGCCAATCAGCAGGAACCACATGACCCATGGAAATGTCAGCCTCTATGCCACAGTCAAGCACGGAGGTGGAAACATCATGCATTATCAACGTTTCTTCTGCTAAGGCTACAAGATGATGTCACTGCACTGAGGATTCAATGGACAGTAGAATCTTGGACAAGAACTTTTAGGACAGATTATGGACGGGTCTTTCATCGTGACGGTGACCTGAAACGTGTGGCCAAGACAACAAGAGAAGCTAAAGTCCTTTAAACCAATCTGCCATGTTTTCCCTTAATGTCATTTTCTAAACACTGTAAGTCAGTAAAGGGAGCTGAAGGTTTAAGTCACCAACTGGCAGTCAAGAAGCCTGAAGAATTTAGAAAAGCTTCTGGAAAGATAAGAGTGACGAAACTCCTCCTGAGATGTGTGCAAACCAGGTGACCAACTATTTAAAGGGCAATATTATGTGTTTCTCAGGCATATATTGAAATTTTATACCATAATAAAGTAACTTTGTCACCTTCAGTTGTTAATAAAATGCTGTTTTTATGCTTAAATTAAAAATAAACTTGACTTCTCATTCATTTTCGTTTCTGAACACCTTGAAATTGGCCTCTGTCTCTTTAAAAAAAACCTCTTTCTGATCCCGTCACGCCCATTTCAGCACATCGTCACAGCCGCTTCTCTCTTGTTCACAAGCTGGAGCGCCGTAGCATGCGTTGTTGTAATGCTAATTAAAAAAAGCATACAAGATCAGTTTTGGAATATTGTACCTCAGGATACGTATGAACCTTATTGTCGGATCGGAAAGTACATTTTCTGAAGAAACGGAGCAATTACAGAGATGACGTTTAAGCTGTAAGATCATACATACACACTGATCGTAATAAGTTACAAATATTAACCAAACAGCGTGAACAAAACAACATGAGTTGTTTTTCAGCTTACCTGCGCAGGTGACAACCGTTTTTAATCCAAAAAGGACTGAAATGAAAAGCTGTTTGTACAGTGTTAGCTACAGACACGGTTTCACAGTGTCCGGGGTGGGGCAGGGCGGGCT
>NW_013952659.1:181192-183827 GCF_001266775.1 Austrofundulus limnaeus
GAGTCAAAGCAAGACTCTGGGCATGTTTTTGATGAGAGGATAACATTATAACATGATATAAAACTCAATAAAGTTGATTTTACATGAAATAGCCCCTTTAAAAAAATCTTAATTTGCTCTCAAATAAAGTTTCTCCTCCAAGTTCAGGTTTTCTTGGGGGTGGAATACTTCATGGTATTCAATTATGGATCCAACAATTCCAGAACTGGGTATCGAGTCGTACTCCTAAGTGTTCCGATACTACAATACCACATACAGTACCACTTTACATGAGTGTGACGCTTGGCTCTCAGCTAAGCAGTCAGGTGGTACAGAAGGAGCATTTACAGTTTTTGTGTGTTTGTTTGTTTGTTTGTTTGTTTGTTTTTTAGTTGGCTGTCCTGACCCCCATGCCTTACCAGTTGGTGACAGTAACGCAACATAAGTTGTTCGCTAACGTCCACTAGACACCACCAGAGGAAGAAATGTGGCGGTTTTATAAAGTTAACATTGCTGAAAAAAGTAAAGCAACTGTTTATCAGTTTCATAAATTTCATTGAATAGACTAATGTTCATAACTCTAATGCAACACTGCTTTTAGACACCAGGGATGAACTCCTCAACAACTTCAACTCCATTAATCTTTCTTTGCAGAATCATCGGCTTATAAAATCATTCATTTCCCCTCTGAAAGTCCTTCTGTCTTCATCAACTCTATTCACTTCTTTTATCATTTTTGAAGCTCAAGGGCAGCTCAGTGTTGTGCTTTAATGGTAGATTTTTGTGGAAATTTCAGTACAAGTGAATAAAAAAAAATTCAAAGTGGACATTTAGCACACACTTTTAGCCAAATCCCTTCTTATTCTCCAGCCAATTTTGTCTCTAGTAAAGGCCAGAAACTTACTGATGTATGAGACTTCCAACTTTTAAGGTTGCTGGAGTGCTACGACGGTTGACAAGGTTAATTGACCATCGTGCTGACATAATATTATTGACATTGTGACGTGCAAATGAGCGATGAAAAACCAATGGGGCAAATGTCACCGTTGTGAAATCTCTGGCGCCTCAAGGTGCCTCTGGCAAAAACGCCTGACAAAGTGTTGTTGTGACAATCTGGTGGATGGGACCAAGCTCTTCTGCTGCAAACATCTTCAGATAATATGATTTTACTGCTATTGTGCAACGAGCTCAGGCAAAAAATTTTAATAAAAATGTGGGGAGAAGACTTCTTGTAAAGAAAGTTCTTTCTGGGTTTTATTATGAGGTTTAGATTTAGACTAATTTGAGACCGCTTTGGTTGACAGTTTTATCAGACAATATGTAACAAGAAAATAAATTCTTGCAATTAAAGCATGTGTAAAACTCAAGACCCATGGGCCAAATTTCGCCAACCACATTTTAAAGGGATCCCTGATTAGTTGTAACATTAGACTTTGTTTGATAAACATATATTTTTACTGTAAAATAAGAGAGACACCACACTGGCTGGGGCTGACAGCACAATGATCAAACAAACACTGACGACAGGACACGGAATATAAAGGGAGAACTTAATGAGACAACAAGAAACACCTGGAGGAGATACAAGAGTAATCAGGTGAGGATGGGCGGGGCAGGAGGAATGACAGAGGACACACAGGGAAACACTGAAACGCTAGAAAATTAAAGCAGAAAAGAGACTGTGACAGACAGAACTGCTCTGGGACAAATATGATGCAATAAATTATCAAATGTGAAGAACAAAACAATTTAAACGATTAAATGGGCTGAAACCATCTAAAAGAAATCAGTCAGTCTAACAAATAAAACATTTGTGGTTTTCATTTATTTTGTGCCGTGCAAAAGACAGATATTTGCTGCTTGGATTTAAAGTGTGGAAAGGTGGTTCAACAAAGGCCAAAGATCCAGAAAGCCAAACTACAGGAGTTGGCCATCTGAGGGGCATGTGTATAGTCTAAATGACATTTAACCATGAAATGTTCAGTTTCAGATATTTGTATGACGTACATCCATGGATCAAGCTCTGGACCACATAGGCTTGCAAAATGTATGCAAAGTAAAAAAAATTAAATAAACTCTCGGTGGACTGAAGATTGACAAGACGTCCTGAGACGTTGCCAGCTGATAAAGGGCATCATGAAACAGAACAGGGCAATGTTAAGATAAATGCGTTAAATGAGTTAAGAAAAATATACGTATTTAAATGCAGATTTAAAAATATGAGGACCAAGCAACAACCCTAGGTTCACCCCTGAAAACATGACCAATGTTATGTGCATCCCTGTCTATGGTTGATGCTTGCTTCAAAGCAGCATTTTAAGACATTATATCTTTGACGATATTGCAAGCCCCAAAAAATAAAGTCTGCAGTACTAAAAAAGGCCTGCGGGACTTGAGTTTGACTCGTGCTCTATGCCAGTGTTTCCCAAAGTTGGGGTCGGGAACCAAAGTGGGGTCCCGAAACATCAAGGTGGGGTCCTGAAAAGATTTTATGAATTATATTTTTGCCCTAGTTGTAAAGGAGTGAGGTTAGTATACTTAGAATGGATAAATTGTTACTATGCCCACGTTTTGTTGACCTGATAATGTTTATCATCCAAAAATAGTTGGGGGCACAGGTCTCTGCTACTGTTATTTTGTGGGTCAAAAGCTGAAA
>NW_013952659.1:183998-187229 GCF_001266775.1 Austrofundulus limnaeus
ATTGTCAAAAAGCCTGTGTTTTTAGGGTTATTAATGAAGTTTGTGTACTCAGACCAGTATAATTTGGGGTCACAAGTTTTTGCCATGGATATTTTGTGGGTCAGAAGATAAAAAGTTTGGGAACCACTGGTCTATGCCATCCTTTCTATAACCTCTACTCTGAAAAAAAATAACCTTTCAAGTGACAAGATATTTGTGACATTTCTTGCCCTGATAAGTTATCCTTTTTTTCCAGGGCAGGAGGTGGATTGTGTACACACCTTTCCTATCAGTTTTTTACGTGCGTTAGTCTCTGCCTCTGTCTCACATTTCACGTGTACACAGACGGCCACAAAGCCGGCGTGGCCGTCCGCACGAGCGGTGACAGCTGTGGAGATCTGACACAAAAGATGCACTATCTGAGGAACACGGAGGAGGCAAGGTGAGACAGGCTCTGCGGATTAGAGGGCGGCTATCTCTCGCGCCCAGAGCCCCCTGAAAATCCGGGAGGCAGCCGGCACGAGCGGCTGAGCTCAGAAGCTGTGAGGCCACTCCGCCCCACAGCCCTCCGCCGTCTCTCAGCCAGGATCAATCAAATCTGCAACCTCCCACCCCCCACCTCTCTCTGCTCCTTTGGTAAAACCTCGAACGGGTCAAAGGCCACGGAATCCTCCCCACCTGCCGAGCACACTTGCTCCAGTGGCTCCGGGGCAGAGCACGATGCCCCTCCCCTCCCTCGGTTGGACTCCGGTTGCCGTGGCAACCTTTGAACTCCGTGGCGAGAGTAGGTAAGAGATAAGAGCAGGGTTTTAAAGGGTAACGGTGGCTTCTGCGTGCGAGAAATGACAGCTTTTCACAGTTTCCATATTTCTCTCTCTGGACACAATGGCACACAGATTCGAGACGTCGACGCACGCACAAATGGCTGAAATGTAGCACGACTACAAGGCAAGCGGATAAATGATGGATACGGTTGATACAAATGCATCCTTGCCTCCTCTGTTTGACAGATGACCTTATGTGTCACTGAGCCCAAGTGTTGGGCTCTGCTGGGAGAAATGGTGCCCAGAGTGACACATTATGACGAGAAGAAATGCGACTGCAAGCCCAAACGACAATACACACTGAAGAAACACAGCTTTTTATGTGTGTGTGTGTTTCTTTTTGGCACCACCTTGATCCTTGTACCAGCTCACTGAAAGGATATAGCGCAACAGTGGGAGACTGAATGTCGATTTTTACTTACAAAAGAAAAACGAGCTGAAAAAGCGAAAAGATGAAAAACCGAAATACGCATAAAAACACACACTTCTTCTTGCTTTGACACCTTGAACTGTTGTTGAATGGGACATAGAAGATTTTCCCTTTACGTTAGATCAGAGTTTGGGACCAAACTGCCTCCATGTCTGTTGGATCCTTGCAGTGCTTTGAACGTCTGTTTAACCCCATCATGAACACTTTTCTGCAGCACGGTGGCTCAGTTGGTAGAGATGAGATAAATGGCTCTTTGAAGGGATCTGGGTCTTGGGGAGCTGTTTGTTTTCGTAGAGCCGTTCGACTTTGAACAAGTTACGTCATCACGTAGCCATACGTGATGATGTTATCCCGTCACGTGGGTGGAACCATGTGTTTGTCAAGCAGAAACCCCTCTTCCAGGGGGGTAAGAGGGGTTTCTGCTTGACTACTCCCCTTGTCATGATCTTTGTTTTTGCTTTAGTTTTCTAGTGTTTCTCTGTTCCCGTGTTTCTCTCTCCTGCTGTCTTGCCTCCAGCCCCGCCCACGCTAACCTGTTTCCTCTTGTGTCTCCCCAAGTGTTTGCCATTGTCCCTCATTAGTTCACCTATAGTCTGTGTCTTCAGTGTTTGTCGGTTCATTGTGTTGCATCCCTTCAGCCTGTGTGGTGTCTTTGTGTTTTTCCTGAGCTTCTAAGTAAGTTTTGAGCTGCGTTGCCAGCCTTTTTGTTATTTAATAAAGCCTTTTCGTTGCACTTTGAATTTTTGCCTGCTCCCTGGGTTTTTCCCTGCCTACACCTGTCACCACTGCTCTGCCTGTTTTCTATGAAAAACCAAAGCGGTAGCGATTAAAGTATGAAAAAATAAAGATTATATGAGGAATAAAATAAATAAAACTACAAATGGCTCGTTACTGCCCGCAACTCGACTCCTATCGTTCGTTGTAAAGGACTGTTCAAACGATTCGGATCGTTCACGAACGTCACATCTCTACTCAGTTGGTGGTGCTGTTACCTCTCAACAAGAAAGTTGCCGGAGCAAATCCCAGCTGGGGGTCTTTCTAGATAGAGTTTTCATGTTCTTTCCATGAATGTGTGCGATATTCCAGGTACTCAATTTTCCTCCCAAAAACATGACTGCTAAGCTAATTGGTAATTCTAAATTGTCCCTAGGAGTAAACGAATGATTTTTTTTTTTTGTCTCTATAGGTGTTTTTCCATTGTTAAGTGTGACTTCACTCGGTTCTCGTCGGATCGGTTCTGCTCGGGTGTCATTTGCAACTGTAACTTGTGTCCCTGCTCTGTAGGTGGTATCATCAATGCAAAGTAGGCAATAAGGTTGTTTAAAAGTGGGTGGTATAATTAACATTGAGGCGCTGAAGCTGCCGTTTATCATTACTAATTCAGTGCTACAGCTAACTACTGATATAAAAAGTCTGATATTTAGTCTGTAAATAATACTCATACCCATCCATCCATCCATTTTCTGTACACGCTTCTTCCTTTTCAGGGTCACTGGTGCCCATATCCAGCAGTCACAGTGCGAGGGGCGGGGTACACCCTGGACAGGTCGCAAGTCCATCACAGGGACACACATAGAGACAAAGGAGACAAACAACCATTCACTCTCTCACTCACACCTAGGGACAATTTTAGAGTTATCAATTAACCTAACAGTCATGTTTTTGGTCTCATACCCTATTACAACAAATCTCTTCCTGGTTACACCCTGGAGGTATTACCTTGTACGTCAGACGTCAGAACGTTACTCATTTTAGTTTAGACTGAAGAAAGAACACATGAGACACACCAACTCTTTGTCTGCTTTAACTCAGTTACAAAATTCCCTTCAGTCCGTTACAGGTTTCTGTACTTTTCCTTCAAGTTTGGTGTAGTCCAGAGATGTTCAAATGGCGGCCCCCAGGCCTCATCCAAAGACCAAAGTTCGGTCCGCCAATTGGGTCATTCATCTCTTAAAGTTTATCTAACCCCCCCCCCCCCCCCCCCCCCCCCCCCCCCCC
>NW_013952659.1:187946-191176 GCF_001266775.1 Austrofundulus limnaeus
TCACTCAACCTTGTCATGTTATATCAAACATTGATGGTTTTGTAATTATAACAAGTTTAAAATTTAAGTTATACTTGCTAAAGTGTGTTATGTTTAAAATGGCAACACAATAATATTAATTAACTTCGGTTTAGATGTGTTTATTCCATTGAACAAATCACAGAGTTAACTTTTATGAGTGCAGATTTGAACAAATACGCACAAAAACATCAAAATTAGCACAGAAACAGTACTATATAACATTTTAGACACATTCTAGGCAGTTTATCAGCTAAAAAAAGTTAATTTTGGGGTAAGTTACTCTTTAAGTCCAAACCCCCGATTTTCTACTTTAATTACTTTAAGTTCTTTTAGCTAGACAAAGTCATGTTTGGTATTTACAGAAACATCAGAATCTTGGCTAGAAGCTGGTAAAAACATTTCTATGAACATCCAAGACAGTTAAAACTACAAGCAGTTGAAGATAAAACTATGAAAGTGAAAATGAAATTGTTTTAAAAATTTGGCAAGTCAGAGATTCAAAATATTTATTGTGGTAAATAAGAGGCATAATGTGTTATTTTTGTTTTTGTTGTTTTATTATCAGTAGTTATTACATAGGGTTCTGTATGTTGTATTCATGATGAAATGCAGCAAAATGAAACTATTTCAGAGGTAACAGATCTTTGTAATACTCAATAATAATATTCAATTTAGTTGAACAGCCCTGCTGTAAGGAGAGGGGGAAGGTGTTGGAGGAAGCAAGGAGAAGGGAAAGTAGAAGATAAAGAGAGAAACTGACACCTTGATGGACCGATTGAGATCAGCCAATCCACGCTGTTGCCTACAGCCAGATTAAGTCCCGGTCAGCACAATCTCTGCGTTTAGATAACTTCCCTGCCTCGCAGCTGCAGCTTGAATCTGCACCTCAGCAGCACAACATTTTTGCCACCGATCTCTGTGAAAAAGAAAAAAAAAACTCACATCTTCAGAATTTGAGTGCGCGATAGAGACTGACGGACTGCGGGGCCCAGTCTCCATGGCAACCCCAGCCAGGTGCGGCCGTTCATATGCGACGCAGGTAACTCTGCCTACAATGAAAAGCAGCATGCATATAAGGTCACCGGTATTCAAATGCGCTGCGTGTTCTCGCCTCCGTATTCATATTCAGGCTCTCTCTGGGCCACGCCACATGACCCCCCCCACTCTGCGCGCCCAAGTGGCCTGATCTCTCCCACAATGCACCTCTTGAGTGGCAGGTATGATATTTCCAAGCCTGTTTGATTGAGGGCTGCATTTAAAACTCGACAACAATGTTGACAGAGTATATCGGGGTGTGTTTTTAATTCGCTCGGCGTCATGCTGGGGGGGAGATGTGCCTGACATGAGGCGGTGTGTGTGTGTGTGTGTGTGTGTGTGTGTGTGTGTGTGTGTGTGTTACATATATGGCCTCAGGCCGTGATTTGGACAGGGTCATGATTTTTACACAGCTCCATGATTAAAACACACACACACAGAAAGAAAGGTACAAGTGGAATGAGAGTAACAGATGAAAACAGGCGCCCCACCAAAAGTAAATAAATAAATAAATAAAAACGGAGGGAAAGTATGTCGATGAGGGTTTTTGGAGACTTGCGTTAAGCCGGGGGGCTTCGCCAGCTGGGGTTAAGGAGGGGAAAAGAGGAAAGGGCTACGAAATGAAGTCAGGTCTTTATACTTTATATTCTGAAGATTAATCGCCTGCCCTCTTCCTCCTCTTCCTCCTACACCAGTTTGGACGTCTGTGGCATGGTTTTACTCTGCTGTTGGTGGGCGTTGCAGACAGGCTCGTTGCTTTCACAAGCAAAAATTCTGCAGAAGAACTTAGCAGCTTTATGCAGAACAGAGTAGCTGTAGGATTTCTTGAAGTAACGCACTGCACCTGCCTTTTTCCATGTCGGTGTTTGAAACTGAGACCATATTTACCCATTTTGGTCAAATCTTGAAAACAAAGTTATGCAATCTCGTGCCGTTTTTGCGATGCACTGCCCAATCTGTTAGGGCTCTTAGCATGTGTTGTGAAAGACTCTCAGCTAATACCACGCCTGGTTTTAACTCAATAACTGTACAAATTGATTGAATTTTCAACCATGATTTTTTTTCTGCAGGTTATGTTGAATAGCTACGGCAGGACAATTTGACAATTTGTTGCTACAAATTTGCAAAGCACCGTGGATCACGTCATTCGATACAAAAGCTGAGGTGGAATTGAACAAATTTAACTGGTTTTTTACGCCCAATGTATTTGCTCCAAATTGACTCATTAAACTTTCCTTTAAAATCGTAAATGAGATTTTTCATATAGTTCTTCAAGTTATAAATCTGCTTTTTGAGCTTCTTTTGGTTGAGATGTCGTTGCTACAGTTGAGCATATTATTGTGCATAGATACTGACTATTAAATGGACAAAAGTTTCAACTAAGTAAAGTAGATAGTGGGCAGGGGTAGACATAACGTAAGGTTATGAATATAACCACGGTTCCTTGAAGGAATGGAACGAAGTACAACACAGTTGTATATGGGACACGCGCGCCCACGCACGCCTGGCTGAAGCCACCTCTAATCACGTCTTTAGACCGGTGATCTGACATTGAACGTCGGGTGACAGGCTCCGCCTTCACCCTATAAGCTCGGAGTCACCAGCGTCATTACTCAGATATCGCCCTTCACCGAGCCTTTTGTGATGCGGGGCCAACAAGGTGTTGTACTTCGTTCCCTTCCTTCAAGGAACTGTGGCTATATTCATAACCTTACGTTCCTTTTCAGTCATTTCACTCAGTACAACACACAGTTGCATTTGGGACTTGTCAAAGTGCCCCACAGAGCAGCATCAGACCTGAGTTAAGTCGTGTGCCTGAGTAAGTACTGTACTAATGCAGAGCTTTGGACCCGGCAGAAAGTACAAGATGAGCCACCGAAGGTGCTGTTACATCCAGGCTGTAYAATCGTGCAAATGTGTTTGGTGAGGCCCAGCTGGCCACGGCACAAATGTCACTCACAGGTACCCCTTTACAAAGGGCCCAAGAATGATTCCTAGGCAGGCCTCATGCTGGTCCTCCTCATGAAGCTTAAAGCCGCACCCCTGAGGACAGGGGCGAACAGAAGACTTCGGCTTCTTCGGAGGAGGTTTTGTGCTCATCGTGAACCACAAAACAGATTTTCAGCAGAAAATAAAGGTCACTTAAGTAGCGTCGAGCGGCAGACACATGAACC
>NW_013952659.1:194041-196294 GCF_001266775.1 Austrofundulus limnaeus
GCCAACTAGTGGTCAGAGGCTGAACTACAACATAAAAAATGAACGGCTGGCAGGAAAGTTGACATTTCAAACCTTAATAAAAAATCGATACAGGGCTTTAGAATATCGATACAGTATCGGGGAAATGAAATATCGCGATATTTCAGTGTATCGATATTTTCTTACACCCCTAGTATTGACATGCCAACCTTTCCCCTCATCCAGTGTTTTCTCTGCCAAATTTTGCAAAAAACATCAGATAACCAGAAAAAGATGTGGTCATATCTGATAAACCTCCGTCCCCTACCCACAATGCCGTGCGTGCAGAAAACTATGAAACGATTTATTGGCCAGGGGGAGTGTGGAGTAGTTGCCGGTAGGCTGCAACTTTAGCTAGTTTTTGCTGCTGAGCATTTTGAACCACTCAACAAAGCACTGACACTCCAACGTTTTACCTCGTCCAGTGTTTTCTCAGCCATAGATTGCCAAAAAATGTGGATATCTTTACCTGATAAATGAAAAAGAAAAGAAAAAAGATTGTGTCCATAACACCCCATAACAATGCAGATTTCTTTGTATCAAAAATCTCTGAGCCCTACCCATGCCGCCATCTGCACAGGAAACCTTTGAATTTACCTAACAGGTTGACTTAAATTGAATTAGTAGACGTATTGCCATTGATTGGTTTCTAAGAGTTTCATTAAAATCTGTTGATCACAAGATATTTTGCTAACGATGCAAACGAACAAACACACAAACAAAAACCTTCAACAGCAGGTGATGATAATCTGTACCTTTTCATTTCTAAGATTTAAAAAAAAACACAATAAATAAATATCTCCTGCTCCTAAAATTTGAGTGCATTCTCATTTTTTAAAATTATTATTCTGTTCATGTCTGATGCTCTCTCAGAGCTTCCCAGAACAACAGGAAATGGGCAAACACGCACAACAGGCGTAATTTGCAGAGCGATTTTCCGAGAAATGCTGCATATAATCTGCAGGTGCACGTTCATTGATACGCAGTGAAACCTCTCTTCTCGTGCAGGCTAATTATGGTTCGTTAAGGCTGTCATAGCTGCTGGTCATTACTGAGGGGGATCGATGCCCAATCAGGTTCTAGACGTGGACTCAGGAGCTGAAATAAAAGCCTGACTTAGGATGGATATTTATCAGATTTTTAGTGTCCGCGTTGTTTTTTATTCTTTGAAAAAGAAAAGGTTGGGTGAACAACATGCACATATGTTTGTTTATTGAAAGGCTTGGCCACAAACTGGTCAGAAACATCAGCTCCCTCATAAGCTGGAACAAATTTATTCCTGCAGCGAACATCACCACACACACTGACAACACTTGACTCCGGTTTATAGCTTGACAAGAAAGCAGACAGTGTGAATCGTGACGTCTGCAACTAGTCTGACACATTCACTGCTTATAAATGTACTCAGTGAAACATTACAGAGCTGTTTCACTTATAAGAGATTATTTTAAGCTGAAATTATGGAGACGTGCTTACATTAAACATGATGGTGCTGTCAGTGGTCACTGGCCTGGTGGCAAGGAATTACAAGGGATTGAGCTGCCATCAAGTGGACAATGTGAGGATGGCAGTTCAGTTTCAAAAACTGAATGCAAATTGAAGTTACTATAAGTGTAAAAATATACACATAAAAATATGGAATTAATTATTCTGTGACACCCCCCTTCCAAAAAAAAAGGGAAAGAAAGAAAATGAGGAAAATATTTTCTGCCACTGAGACAAACAAGATAAACCCTCACATCTATAGAGACAATTTAACAATTCACAAATCATGTCACTTTACACTCCAAAGCGTTTACACTTCAATCATTGCCACTGTGGGTGGGAAGCTACCCACAGCTTTTGTGAGAGAGGAAACTGGAATACCTGGAGAAAACCCACGCATGCACTGAGAAAACACGCAAACTCTACCCAGAAATGTTCCAGTGCCAGGATTCAATCTGGCAACCTTCTTGCTGAGAGGCAACTGAGTCACTGTACCATGAATTATGAGCAGAACAGACACTAACATTAGCTAAACTGTATCTAAAGTTTAAAGGGATCCGTCACTTGTTGTGACACACTTTATTTGATAAACATATATTTTAACTGTAAAATAAAGACTGTAAAAATACTGTAGGCTTTTTAGTTTTTATAATTTTTAAACTAAAAGTTTAAAAATATATTACACAGATAGGGCCATTTTATTTACACGCAAAGCATTCTGGGTAAATGATGACATTGATAGGTCATCTG
>NW_013952659.1:197239-208919 GCF_001266775.1 Austrofundulus limnaeus
CTGTTTGTTAGTCCAAAAACCCATTACAACCTTTAAAATAAACATTTATTTACCAAAAATATATAATTTTAAATATAGTCAGAGGTCCCTGAAAAGCTATAGTTTGCCCTGCATCAAACACAAACATGTGTCACATGATGAGGCAGTGTGTTTGAAAGTGTTTTATGGGTGTTTTGTTGACTCTATTTAGATATAGAAAATTTCTTATTTACAGTACTTCAGTTGAAGTGATCCTGCATTGCCATCCTGCCTAGAGCTTTTGCCCCCCTTTGCCCCCCGCCCCCATGGAAATTTTTCTAGATCCGCCAATTCTAGCAAGTAACCTAGTTCAAAGTAAGACAATTGCTATAATCCATAAAACCAGCAAAACGCTGCATAAAATCTAATTAACACAACAGCCAGTAAGTATTTAAAAGCTAAAACTAGTAAAATAGCTACAAGTTTAAACCTCTAAAACATTTACAACCTGAAATTATAAAGGCTAAATCTAACAAAACAGTAGCTTTAACCTAAAATTAGTAAAAAATAAAATAAAATAAATTGTAGCTAAAACTTTAAATAGTTGCAAAGTCTTAAAATTATTTTAAAAAAAACCTAGACTTGGGTTTTTACAATGTAAAAACCAGTGTGCATTGTCATTGCAGCATGGCTTTTGCCTGCAGCAATGGACTTGCAGAATGAACTTTGACCAAGTTCAAATGTGTTTTCCAAACCAGCTTGTGCCTGTCACATCAGCAGGTGTTTGTAATTAAGGTAATTGTGTGAAAATATGAAGTTTGAAGAGATTTTTGTTAAAGTTGCAGTACCCTGATCTCCCACATGAAAGCCCACAGTGCTCATCATGAGACTATAGGAGATGTGGCAGAGGACAATCCCAGGGATTAGATTGTATGTATACAGAAAAAGTTTACCTTGCCAATGCAATTATTGACACTTAAGTGCAATATATTGCAGCAATAGGACAATATAAAGACAGTGTTACAGTAAAACATCAAAATACAATCATATTAATATTGTAAACACTGAAGTGCTGAGTTTAAATTTAAATATTATGAAACTATGGTGCAGTACCATATTGTGTAGATGCAGCATGGGCCAGTATTGGACCAATACAAGGCTCCATTGACTGCCATTATAATTTATTAAACATTAATATTTCAAAAACTATAAGTGTTACAGGCACCAAAAGGCATAGCCATCATTTGGCACAGGGGCTTTACAGATATAAATTACAATGGCAGCTCCAGGACAAAGTATGCAGGAGGAGAAGCATGGCAAAGTTGAGATGACTTGGATGGGAAACGAATCACAATAGTGTGCATTGCCAATGCAATGCACACTGATAAATAAAATAAAATGAAAAGCTATAATTAGCCAGATATTAAACATACACTTTCTTTTTAGCTGAACATTTTGATATTACCGTTTTGCGTGTTTTAAATTAGCTGAAAATATGCATACATATTTTGATGTTAAAAATACACAAATTATGATCAGAAAAAAATTGTAACGCGAGACTGTCAACAAATCCTTTGCCACATAAACACTACTTTTAATTAAAGGAAACGGTCATACATCTCTCACAATAAACTGGTTAGATCAAGTTTTTGCCTATTACGTTTTCTAAACTATAGGGCTTTTCTGGATTTTGAGCAGACACAAACGCGCATGCTCAGATACACTTGGCACTCCTTCGTCAATCTCCGTAGGTTTACTCTCGCGTCCTCGGCCGTTTCCGTGACTTTCCGGTCTTTTCCGCCGTCAATCGAATCCTTCCCCTCGGAGCTGAGTTTTTTTTTTTTTTTTTTTTTCCCCACTGTCGTCTCCCTCGTCCTCCTCTCCGTGTTGTTGTTCTCGGTGACGCGACGGAGGTGTAGCCTGACGCGGTCTCTTACGTGTCGGTCTGAATAAAAGTGGAGCTCCGTAGACCGGGGAGTGACGAAGCGAGTCTGTGTTGGTAAGAGGATACGCATCCGATGTTTGCTAAACAGATAGATGGCTGGCTGGAGATGTTTGCGCTCACTTTCCGCAAAGGCGCCAACAAAGAGATCATGGCGGCGGTGTTGCAGAGGCTCACAAAATGAGTCAGTCTCTGCAAGGCTGGCTCAACTGAGACTTTGGTATTAAAATGGGAGTGGGCTTCAATTTCGTGTTTAATAAAACCGCTTAGACTCACGTTTCTGAAGCACCTAGCCACGCAACGCTAACGCGAATTTAACGTGTTCAGTTAAAAACAAAGTGAGTAGATAGTGGAAGTGTTGTAGTTCTTGAAAAACATGGCTTACAAAAACATTGACATTTCCCTCCATAAGGCTACCAGTTAGCATACACAACCGTATCAATTCTACGCGACTTGAGGAGTACAAAAAACATGGATGCCAAAGCGCCATATACTGAGATACTCATTAAACATGAAGTCGAGCATTGCACCATTAATGTATATTAAATAGAAATAGTGCTGTCAGTCATTGCATGCCTGTTAGCCAGTTAGCATGCTAACTGGATTTCATAGCTGCTAGCTAATAATTAGCCAAACTAGTGGGAAAAACGAGGCAATAAAGCTGTTAAATTCCCTTTGTTTTTGTCTTCTAGTCCGTTTTGTTGAATGCTTTTATATAATTTTAGTAAACAAGACTGCAGACTTTGTAGCATTTCTTGCTACACCACACCCTCCCAGATGCCAAACCTTTAGGGTTTTGCTGCATGTGTTTATGTAGAGCAGAGGAAATATCGCGATATTTGACAAATCCAATCATTTTATTATTCGTAATAAGTATGTATCTACATAAACACATTAACAGACAGTAATTAATTACAAACATCTTTTTTTTCCTGTAATATTTATTATTGAAAAATTGTAAGTGCATGAAGTAAGGTCTTAGCTATTTCATTTTGAAATTTTAATTTAATCAAATGGTAATTGTACAGTTTATATAAGAAAATGTTCAGCTCCTTCAGGATATTTCTGCTATGACACTTGGTACTGCAGCAATATACTTTTTGAAATTATTAGCATTTTTTTGGCCATGTTTGTCTCATTGAACTGAAATGAGCTACCTGCAACATCCTTAAAAAGCTTTAAAATGTTTAAATATTTACTGCACGTTTCACCTTTTGTTCTGGTTCTGCCTTTTTAATTATCTAATTTCAGCTTTTATTTTGCTGATATTTGTCTGCTACTTTAGCTACAGTGGGGAAAATAAGTATTTAGTCAGTCACCAATTGTGCAAGTTCTCCCACTTAAAAAGATGAGAGAGGCCTGTAATTGACATCATAGGTAGACCTCAACTATGAGAGACAAAATGTGAAAAAAAATTTGAGAAAATCATTTTGTCTGACTTTTAAAGAATTTTTTTGCAAATAATGGTGGAAAATAAGTATTTGGTCACCTACAAACAAGCAAGATTTCTGGCTGTCACAGACCTGTAACTTCTTTTTTAAGAGGCTCCTCTTTCCCCCACTCATTACCTGTATTGATGGCAACTGTTTGAAGTCGTTAACAGTATAAAAGACACCTGCCCACAACCTCAAACAGTCACACTCCAAACTCCACTATGGTGAAGACGAAAGAGAGGTCGGAGGACACCAGAAACCGAATTGTAGACCTGCACCAGGCTGGGAAGACTGAATCTGCAATAGGCAAGCAGCTTGGTGTGAAGAAATCTACTGTAGGAGCGATAATCAGAAAATGGAAGACATACAAGACCACTACTAATCTCCCTCGATCTGGGGCTCCACGCAAGATCTCAGCCCGTGGGGTCAAAATGATCACAKGAACGGTGAGGKKAYATCCCAGAACCACAAGGGGGAATCTAGTGAATGACCTGCAGAAAGCTGGGACCAATGTTACAAAGGCTACCATCAGCAACACACTACGACGCCAGGGACTCAGATCTTGCAGTGCCAGACATGTCCCCCTGCTTAAGCCAGTCCATATCCAGGCACGTCTGAAGTTTGCTAGAGAGCATTTGGATGTTCCAGAAGAGTATTGGGAGAATGTCATATGGTCAGATGAAACCAAAGTAGAACTATTTGGTAAAAACACAACTCGTCGTGTTTGGAGGAAAGTGAATGCGGAGTTGCATCCAAAGAACACCATACCAACTGTGAAGCATGGGGGTGGCAACATCATGCTTTGGGGCTGTTTCTCTGCAAAGGGACCAGGACGACTGGTCCGTGTACATGAAAGAATGAATGGGGCCATGTATTGTGAGATTTTGGGTGCAAACCTCCTTCCATCAGCAAGGGCAATGAAGATGAAACGTGGCTGGGTCTTTCAGCATGACAATGATCCCAAGCACACTGCCAGGGCAACAAAGGAGTGGCTTCGTAAGAAACATTTCAAAGTCCTGGAGTGGCCTAGCCAGTCTCCCGATCTCAACCCCATCGAAGACCTTTGGAGGGAGTTGAAAGTCCGTGTTGCCCGCCGACAGCCCCAAAACATCACTGCTCTAGAGGAGATCTGCATGGAGGAATGGGCCAACATACCAGCAACAGTGTGTGCCAACCTTGTGAAGACTTACAGAAAACGTTTGATCTCTGTCATTGCCAACAAAGGATATACAACAAAGTATTGAGATGAACTTTTGTTAATGACCAAATACTTATTTTCCACCATTATTTGCAAAAAAAATCTTTAAAAGTCAGACAAAATGATTTTCTCAAATTTTTTTTCACTTTTTGTCTCTCATAGTTGAGGTCTACCTATGATGTCAATTACAGGCCACTCTCATGTTTTTAAGTGGGAGAACTTGCACAATTGGTGACTGACTAAATACTTATTTTCCCCACTGTATCATTCTGACATTTTCTGCTAATCTTTTGCTTATTTCCATGTTTTTGTGCTTCTTTCAGCTGTTTTCTGTGTTTTACCTCATTTTTAGTTAATTTAAACTTTTTCAGCTAAATTCACCTTTGGTTCATTTTGGCTTCTTATAGCTTAATTCTGCAAATGTGCTCATTCTGTTTCTTTGTGCTAATTGTAGTTTTTTTTAAAAGCTATTCAGCAAAAATCTTTCAGCATTAAGCAGTCACACTGCCTTTTCACAGGAAATGCAAATTCTTTAGTAAAATTAGTTTAATGATGAATGCATATTTTTCTAGATTAGGTTTTACTACAAGTAGGAAAAATCCAAAATGTGCCCTGATGTTAGTGTTAAAATGTCATTGCTTAATGACTTGATTATTCACCCAATGTGACTCCCGTTTGCAGATTTTAATTGAGCATGGAGGCCGGCGCAGAGGCACAGCAAAGTGGTGAAGCAGCTGTCTCAGAGTCCGAGGCCCAGCACATCACCTTGGCTCAGGTACCTTCACACGCAGCAGTCATTGAACAGTTGCCAACGGAGGCGCGTCCACAGCTTTTGCACACGAGCCATGCGCGTGTCGTTGCAGGTGCCCATAGCAGCGAGCCAGGTGTCGTCCAGTAGCCCCACGGTCACTGTGGTGCAACTACCGAACGGTCAAACGGTCCAAGTGCACGGGGTGATCCAAGCTGCGCAGCCGTCGGTCATTCAGTCCCCGCACGTCCAGACGGTGCAGGTACGAGGAGCGAAAGCAGCGCTTTTAAGCTCTCTTTATTTTCTTTACGAATCAAAAAATAAGATCGGATTTATACTGACGAGACTCTGGAAGATGCACACTTTTTCACCTCACTAAACATGCTTCTGATGACGTTCTTTGATTCTCAGATTTCAGCAGTTGACAACGAAGATTCTCAGGAGTCTGTTGACAGCGTCGTAGATTCTCAGAAAAGGAGAGAGATTTTGTCCAGACGACCTTCTTATAGGTCTGTTTTTTTTTTTTTTTAATACTGTACTTTAGAACCTTTATGTGTTTTGTTAAGATCTGGCTGCGATTGATCTCTTTTTACAGGAAGATTCTAAACGACTTATCATCGGACTCTCCTGCGGTCCCTCGGATTGAAGAAGAGAAGTCAGAGGACGACTCTGCCTCAACCATAACCACCGTCACCATGCCCACGCCCATCTATCAGACCAGCAGCGGCCAGTACAGTAAGCTGGATTTATTTATCATCTGTGAAAAGGTGGTGTTTTGGGTTGGGTTGGGTTGTGTTGGTTTGGGTTGGGTTGGGTCTCTTTTGTTTTGTTTTTGCTTTGGTTTGGGTTGGGTTGGGTTGGGTTGGGTTGGTTTGGGTTGGGTTGGTTTGGCTTGGTTTGGGTTGGGTCTCTTTTGTTTTGGTTTGGTTTGGGTTGGGTTGGTTTGGTTTGGGTTGGGTTGGGTCTCTTTTGTTTTGGTTTGGTTTGGGTTGGGTTGGTTTGGTTTGGGTTGGTTTGGGTTGGGTTGGGTCTCTTTTGTTTTGGTTTGGGTTGGGTTGGGTTGGGTCTCTTTTGTTTTGGTTTGGGTTGGGTTGGTTTGGGTTGGGTTGGGTCTCTTTTGTTTTGGTTTGGGTTGGGTTGGGTTGGGTCTCTTTTGTTTTGTTTTTGTTTTCTTTTGTTTTTGGTTTGGGTTGGGTTGGGTCTCTTGTTTTGTTTTTGCTTTGTTTTGGTTTGGTTTGGTTTGGGTTGGGTTGGTTTGGGTTGGGTTGGGTCTCTTTTGTTTTGTTTTTGTTTTCTTTTGTTTTTGGTTTGGGTTGGTTTGAGTTGGGTTGGGTCTCTTGTTTTGTTTTTCTTTTCTTTTGTTTTGTTTAGTTTTCTTGTGTTTTGTTTTTGTTTTCTTTTCTTTTGTTTTTGTTTTCTTTGCTTTTATTTTATTTTGTTTTATTTTTAAGTGGTGCATTTTATAACCTTTTTCTGCAGTTGCCATAACCCAGGGTGGGGCCATCCAGCTGGCCAATAACGGCACAGACGGAGTGCAGGGCCTGCAGACGCTGACGATGGCCAGTGCTGCGGCGGCCCAACCAGGCGCCACCATTCTGCAGTACGCTCAGACCAGTGACGGGCAGCAGATCCTGGTTCCCAGCAACCAAGTAGTCGTACAAGGTGTGGCGCAGCGACTCCAGAAACGTTGCTCTAGAGTTGAGAAACGTTTAGTTTTCATAACGGATCCCATTTCTCTGTCAGCTGCTTCCGGTGATGTCCAGACCTACCAAATCCGCACAGCTCCGACCAGCGCCATCACTCCCGGGGTTGTCATGGCAACTTCGCCAGCACTGGGATCAACCGGAGGCACGGAGGAAGTGACACGCAAACGGGAGGTCCGGCTGATGAAGAACAGGTGAGCTTTCAGATAGAGGTCTTGAATTCAGACAGCTCTAGTTGAGGGAGACAAAAGGTGCAGGTATGGCAAGCAAGTGTGTTATTTAAGCAATATTTTTGAAAGAACTGTGTAGGGCTGGACGATATGTCTGCACCCAAATTTTCCACCATGTCGTATTTAACATCAGAGTTTTACAGGTTATTATTTTTTTAAATCACTGTTCAATAAGGCAACATTAACTTTAAAATAATTAGTTAACAATCTAGGAAACATAAAGTTCTATATTTGAACCAGAACTGTACAAGACCTGTAACTTACTGAAGTATTTAAAGTGATTCTATGGAAATTCTAAGTGCAAATGTTAACATCTGAACATATTATAAATATGTCAAAGTGAGCATTTCATGGCTAAATATCTTAAGACTACACCTGCCCCTCAGATGAACAACTCCTGTAGTTTGGCCCTGATCTTTGGCCATGGCTAATGGGCTCGACACACGGGAGGCAACGTCGCTCGCTCTCCATTCATTTCCCATGGAACTTGTGCGGTGAGGCGACAATCGCTCGCCTTCCTCCAGCCAAGCGACCGGTGAAAATAGTGCATGTGAAATTTCACGCTAGTTTGCCACACGACATATGAAAGCTGAAAAATGTTCAACTTTTGTCGCTGTCGCTTAGCGTACAACCAATCAGCGAGGGTTTCATTGACTGACCAATGAGAGAAGAGTATGCTACACACTGCAGTTAGCTAACACTTTCACCAAATGATTACTAAAAAAGGCAGCTTTGTGGGAATTTATTGGCACCAGGGTGAAGTTTATGGTAAGTTTTTCCTCATAAAATTGTATCCTGATGCGTGTTTTTTTTTCAATATCATTAGCTTCACAAGATTTGTTTAGTTTACACGTCCGTAATGCACACACCCCTTCAGAGTCAAGAACCAATCAAATTTCGTGAAGACAAGCGACCCGAGAGCGTGATTCGCAACGCTGCCATCGCTATCGCGTCCCGTGTGTCGGGTTTCACCCTGGCTGCGATGACAGCCGTTAATTGCTGTATTTTGTCGCTCCCCGTGTGTCGAGCCCTTAAACCAGAATGATGAACAGAGAATAATGATTAATAGCAGAAATATTAAAGATATTTATTAAAAGGGTGTAGAGCTGTTTTAAAAATAAAAATAACAGAACACACAAAAGTGCAATTTCATTAGCATTAGTTGAATCTTACGTATCTCTCACTTAAATAACTAATATGTCTACACATAAACGTGTGAGGTAACTGTGGTGAAGCAGATTAAGTGTAAAAGCAGCCTGTCATACAGGTGAGCTTCCTCGTGCTGCTGAAATGATCTGCAGCGCTCCTAGAGCACAACCTGACTGTTAAATTAGCAAGAAGGACTTCAGAGCAAGCAACCATCCACATCTTCTTTTCATCTCCACAGTTAACAAGAACAAAAAGTTTTTCAGACTCTGGTTTAAAAAAACAAAACAAAAAAATCTACGGTTGTTCCACTACGCTTGTGTGCGCGCACACTCGTTTATGTGTACGTTTTTGCTTCATGGTGGGGACAATTATTGACCATTTCCCTGACACACAGCCCAACGTTGGGGTTTGGGTCAGATGTGTAGTCTACATGTGAGGTTATGTTTGGCTGTAGAAATGACCGGGAGATGAATGGAAGCCAATGCAAAGTCCCCACGAGGATAGAACAACAAACAAGTGTGTGTGCTTGCGAGGTGTTGAGCGGAGCCCGGGAGCAGAGCGCAGTGTTGATTGTGCTAGATTGAGTTATTACAAGACATGGAGACTTTTTGTTTCAGCGGGCAAAAAGGCCAAATTTAGACTTTATTTGTAGTCATTACAAACAAACAACAAACACATTTCCTTTATTCAACTTAAAGCTTTGTAAACAAGTCACCTCATTATAAACTAGTTCACTTATTGTCCACTTGATGGCGCAGTAGAGCCAATGAAGCATGTCGATGCTTCGACTCGTGTGTGGACCAGTTGGATGGAAAGCTTCAGTGCATCATGAAGCTTCATCTCACCATCACTACTGATTTGACACAACTGGTTTGAATGAATGAGTGATGAATCTTCTGAAGACCTGCTGAAGAGCAGGGAAACAAGTAAAACATGCTTGATAGGGGTCCTTCAGGACCAGGGTTGGAAACCACTGACGTACACGGCCTACCCCAGTTACCACTAGGGGTGGGCGATACTGGGAATTTTTGTATCGATCCGATACCAAGTAAATACTGTGCTAGAATCACTTATTTCGATACCGATTCCGATACTGGGGAGCGGGGCTGTCAGCCGCGAAGATGACAGCGCCTGCTGCAAAGCTCGCAGGAGGTAGGGAGAATTGAGGAAGTGCAGAACTTATTACTGGTCTCATTACTAGCAGCAGAACAGGTTCGAAGATGGTCATTTGATGTTGTTGTTTTTATCGTCCTACAGGCTCTGACATGTTAAATAAATTTGAAACTGAGGTTTAGAAAAAATCCATTAAACTTGAAAAAATCAGTGAGATTTCTCTATACGTCCATATACCTGCAATATGATGGAAAGTCTGTGTACATTATGGACAATCCGTACAACCTGACATGTATGAATTTTCCTTGAAGAATTATGCTGTAAGGCCATGGATTATCTAAAAAAAAGTTGAATACAGTATGTCACGAGTTTTTTTTATTTTATTTTAATTTTTCATCATCTCTCCTCCAAGAAAGTTCTTCAGCTTTATCAGTGCCTTGGTGCCTTCACATGGTTGACAAACAAGTTTGACGATGAACAGAACTGGTGTTGACATGCAAAAGTGGACCATTAGCCGATCGTTAGAGCCCTGATTATCACCTAGTGTTGAAACAGTCACTCTTGCAATAACACTACTGTAAGAGGGAGACACATTGACATGCAGGAGACTCACAGTGCTAAACAGCAGACGGCTTCGCTTCACAAATGTAGATTATTTTATTTCTCTCTCACCACTGCTGCTCTGATTCTGAAGCCTCTCTCCCACCTTACGTAGCTACAGCAGGGGGAGGGAGGGGCACTGTGCGTGCCTGTGCCGGACTGTGTGTGTGAAGGTTTGTTTATACTTCATGCAAGACGTGCGGCTGCAGCCCAGCAATGACGTAATTGCGTTTGTGTCACCGACTGCATTGAGTGTTTATACTTGGAAAAGATGTGGGGGATACATTATAGTAATTCCTCCCTCTGCCCTCCCACCGCATACGTCAAGCAACACAAGAGTGATTTTATATTTAAGTTTTTGTAATAAATCACTTCATTTTCTATAAAGTAGGCTAGTGAGGGTGTTTTATTACCTCGATTTGTGAGCCCGTTGTGTCGGATGTTGTCGTGTTTGTTGTCTTCCCCTGGTGTTTAATGTACGTGTCCAGCAAAAAAAAAAATGGGGCAAAAAAAGTAGTGCTGGGCGGTATGACCAAAATTTTATATCACGGTATTTTCAACATTTACACCGGTTTCACAGTATTTTTTCTTTTCATCACAGCTCAGCTAAAAATAAAATGTACAAACCCTGCTTATTGAGTTTTTTTTCTTTTACTGTACCTCTGTCTGTGTCGCTGTTTCCCTCCTCTGAGTCTGTTCTTCTCTGACTGGTGGTTGGAGACAGTAGTCACGCATTTTGGTCCAGTCGTGAAGGAGGAGGGATAAGAAAAGATTATGATCTGGTTTATTGTTTATTTATTAAAGCTTATCAACACGACTCACCTTGCTCACCAGTCAATTCCAACTCCACTACAAACTACTTCCTGCAGGCTTTTCACAATAGAACCACGTTAAGTCTCCATCAGCATAACGTTTCCATATTAACTAACTGTTTAATCTAACTGTGCACGTCACTGAAAATGTGTTTACTATATTCAGCGATGGTCAAAACGGGATGTTTTTTAATGTCAGTCAATATAAGCAGTGGACTCGCCACCCACCGCTGCAACAAACTGCTCAACAATAACATTAGCATGCTAACGCACATAGCGGTGCTGCGAGAAAAAGTGTCCCCCGGGAAACAGTTCACTGGTGGTCGCAACGAAACGGTCTGCATGTTTTCGGGCTATTTAAACCGGTATGTCCGGTATTCAGAAAATTCATATCATGGGAAAAATAAAAACCGGTATTCGGTACAAAACGGTATACCGCCCAGTACTACAAAAAAGAAATAACGAGGAATTGGATTGGTCCCGCCAGGATCCTCGCTCCGGACCTGCATTCTCTGTTTGGTCTTTGCAAACCGGTCACAGAGAGTCCGCCACCATTTGCAGCAGACAGCCTCCTCTGTTTGCAACAATTCTGCAATCTCCCTCCATGAGTTTTTTGCCATTTGGCATTACTTGTACTCCACAGTAGAGAAGTCATACAGATGTTACAAATTAGTCGTTGACTATTTTAATAGTTGTTTAGTCGTTGAGTAATCATGGCAGCCCTATTCACAAACAACAAGTAGAACAGAAAAATGATGAGGCAAATACTTGGATTATTTTGTTAGGTTTACATT
>NW_013952659.1:209246-212375 GCF_001266775.1 Austrofundulus limnaeus
TACGAACCCTTTGTACGAACAAAAGTAAGAGAAATTTCGGAGAAGAATATGAACATGTTCTTGCATGAGGCCCAATGAATCAGAGATTTACCTAAATCTGGGGTCTCCAACCTCATTAGCTCATTTAAAGTAACTCTTCAGTGCTTATGAAAAATTAGGAGAAGCAAAATTAAAATTTTCACTGGTCAAACAAACTTTAATTTAATTACAATCAATCTATAGATATCCCTTCCCCTTGGTTGTCATTCAAACAGTTAATGTAAATTCAGTGTTCTTTGTGGTGGTTTCATGTGAATTGAAGACAATGTTTTTTGTGCAAGTCGAGCTTATTCCAATGGTTTTAAGTTTAAAATTAAATGTTGCAAAAGGTAGCTCTCGGACAGTTTCATTTTGTGGAAGTAGCTCTTAAGGAAGAAAAGGTTGGAGACCCCTGACCTAAATAGTGGTATTGCACCGTTACAAAAGGGAATTTTGTCCATACAAATACAAACTTAACAAATGTGTGGTCCTCGGTCACAAAAGGGTGGAATGCTCTCTCTGGGTTGGGAGTATCTTGGTGTTCACAAATGAGAAGACTGAATCGTGAGATTGATACACGGAATCTGTGTACCTGTTGGTCTACATTCCTACCCTCACCTATGGCCACAAACTGGGTAATGATCAAAGAAGAGAGATTACAGATAGAGGGGATTAAAGAGTTCTTTCTGCAGGGTAGCTGAACCTTTCAATTAAGACTGATTTATACTTCCATTCTCACATCTCCCTTAAGTCTGACAATTACATAGCCTCCGTCTTATCTCCTGCTGACACCCTGTCTTGTACATTGCCCCAAGTCAGAACTATGTCTTGCATACCTGTGCGGCTTGCATTGTCAGATTAATCAGAACTTTTTTGGTGAGTGTTTTTATGTAGAACAGTGTATCCTTCCATCCTTGTTGAAAATGGTCCACTCCCAGTTGTTATAGTAGGAAGATGGGCAGCTTTGAGGAGCAACTTGTCGTATTGAGTGCGCCACCGACCTCCATGCCTTCTTTCGATCTCTGCAGTTGACAAGAAAAAAAGAAAGTTGATCTTCCTCTTCCAACTCCTCATCCAACAACACAAGTCTTCCACATTCAGAAGCCTCATCGAGGGAACAAAACAATTATCTATCCTGCTATCACTGTTGTTTTTATGCTTAGCTATGCGTGACCTCTGCTGTGGAAGGACAGAGGGATTAAATACACTATATTGCCAAAACAAAAGTATTTGCTCACCCATTTAATGACCGTGTGCATCAGTGCACAAAACAAGGTCCATAAAGACATGGATGATGAACTTGATTGGCCTGCACAGAGTCCTGACCTCAACCTGACAGAACACCTATGGGATGAATTAAAGCAGAGACTGAGAGCCAGGCCTTCTGTCCAACATCAGTATGTGACCTCACAAATGTGCTTCTGGAAGAATGGTCCAAAATCCCCATAAACACTCCTAAAGCTTGTGGACACCCTTCCCAGAAGAGTTGAAGCTGTTTTAGCTGGAAACTGTGGACCAACGTCATATTGAACCTAGGGCTGCCATGATTAGTCAATGACTAATCGATTATTAAAATAATTGATGACTAATTTAATAGATTAATCTTTTTCTTTTTTTGTGCTTTACTTTTTTTTCCTCTCCAAACTGCTTTGACACCTTCCACTGCCACATCTGCCTTTCTGTCCTTGACACACATGCACAGTAGTGGTAACTGGGGTAGGCCGTGGACGTCACAAGACATACAGACAGGCTCTGGTATCATGGCTACCTGACAACAGAGCTCAAAAGTGTGGGATCATTTTAAGAAAATGAAAGAGAAACCTGTGCAATATCTGCAGAGCAGAACTTGTCTTCCACAGCAATTATTTTTAGTTAGCATATAGCTAAAATCTAACCATGGTTATATAATAGCAGCTGCATTCTGGCGCAATAAGCTGTATGTTTTATATTCAATTAATGTATGATCTGATCAGTCGACTAATCGAAAAAAATAATCGGTGATTAATCGATTATAAAAATAATCGTTTGTGGCAGCCCTAGTTGAACCCTATGGATTAGGAATGGGATGTACCTTAAACTTATGTGAGTCAAGGCAGGTGAGCGTAGGGTATGTTGATTTCATCTTCAGCCCCACTGTAAACAGTTGGTGAGACAAAGATGTTCATGATGACGTAATCACAGATTGTTGTCTCACCCCTTGTTGAAGTATAAACCAGCTTTTAGAGATACAATGAGTTATTTGAGAGAGTAGAGCCCCTACACATCCAGAGGAGCTAGTTGAGTTGGTTCAGGCTTCTGGTAAGTAGGTCCTTTGGACGCCTTCGTATGGATGTTTTCTGGGAATGTCCAACTCAAAGAAAGACCCAGGACAAGTGGAGAGACGTTCTTTCGACCAATCTGAACACCTTGGAATCCTCCTAGAATAGGTTACTGCGAAGTCTGGCTTTCAACAATCAACTCTTGTCTGTTAGTAAAGTATCTGATGAACCACTAGACAGACCGTAATGAACATTTTAGAAAGTAATAATTGGACGTATCCCACTGGTTGTAACTCAGCCAGTTTTACAGATATTGAGCTTAAATTTGGTGTGATAGTTACAAAGTAATTAACAACACCTACTTTGAGCATATTTTGCTCAAACTTTGGACTTTGGCATCCAGTTTAAGATGGCCACCACAGCTAATTAGCCTTCTCCTACACACTAATAGCTGTAATTCGTTGATTAGTGCATGCGTTTGTAGATGACTGTCAGATACTACCATGCAAAAATTTTAGTTCAGTCTCAGTAAAGTACACTAACAGTTCAGGCGACATATCACCTTATTTTCAAGGTTTTAATGTTTTTTGTATGTGTCCCAAAAAAAAAAAAAAACCTTATATTTTGTACACATTCTTGACCATTTTTTTCTATTGCAGTGTCCGTCTAACCACAGACAGAATCAGGCAGAGTGGTAATACCGCTTCATGACCACAGAGGGTCAGTGTTGTTGTGTGGAAGACAGCTGACCTAACTGCAGGTGAGAGATAAGTCCATGTGTTAATGCGACATCCTCCCTACGCTGAGATTTGGTGCAGCTTGCTTATATCATCCCTACAACTGAACCCTCTTC
>NW_013952659.1:212435-214491 GCF_001266775.1 Austrofundulus limnaeus
GTCGTGGAAACGACTATTAAATGTTACTGATGAGGCATTTCTTATTTGACGTTAGTGACAAATGTGCAGCGTTATTTTCCCTGTGAGTGCATTATGAGAGCTGTCATCATCTGGAATGAGTAGTGTGTGTGTGTGTGTCGTCGTACGCCTGTGGCTGTGTGTGTCCTGTCGGGATCACAGTTCCAGTGTAGCTTCATTAATCTCTTATCGTCACGGGACTTGTCTGAACTCTAAAAGAGGGCCGCTCCGTTTACCCTCCACACGCTTAGGTCACTCTTCATATCACACAACTGCAGAATGTCAAACTATCACTGCTGCTGCTCTGCAGGATGTGTGGTGTGCATATTGTCATCTGTGCACACATACAAGAAGGCAAAGAGGCCAGTGTTGGATGGAGCAGACGTGATGATATGGACTGGTTGTCATAGATAAGTCATGTTTTGTTTAGTCTTAGTTTTTGGTGTCGAGTTTCATTGTGTTTATTGCTACTGCTACTTAAAGTCATTTTTTTTTAATGAAGTACCTTTAAAAACAGCAGGTCAGAAACAAAAGACTACAAGATAATTATCCATACATCTATTATCTGTCGCTTGTTTCGAAATCAGATCACAGCAGGGAGGCCCAGGCTTCTTTCCACACCCACCTCTTCCAGCTTTTCTGGGAAGGACTCAAAGGCGTTCCCAGGTCAGTCAAGAGACGTAGTCTCTCCATTATGTCCTGGGTCTTCCCTGGGGTCTCCTCCCAGTCAGACTGTTGGAAAACCGCCCTATGGGGAGGCATTGAGGGGGTTTCCTTTTTTGAGGCCCAGAACACCTCAGCTGGCTCCTCTAAATGTGGAGGAGCAGCAGCTGCACTTTGACTCTCCTCTGGATGATGGGACTTTTCACCCTATCTCTATGGGAGAAACCAGTTACCCTGCGGAGAAAACTCATTTTGACCTCCTGTATCCACGATCTCGATTTTTCTGTCACTACCCAGAGTTTGTTTTAGACGAGGGTAGGAACGTAGACCGACCAATAATGAGCTTTTTGTCTTAGCCAGTGGCGCCTGCAGAAATGTTTTTCAGGGGGGCCATGGGGGGGGGGGGGGGGGGCACTGAAAAACCAGGGGTGGCACACTAAAACTAATATCCATAACATAAACTTTATGTGGTTGTAAAAATGACAATTTGAAAACTATGGCAATATAAGAGCCATGGATTTGCCAACAGATGTTCAATTTTTACGGATAATATTACTGATTTTGTTACGTTCAGAGACAAAAAACAAACAAACAAACAAAAACAAGTATTAAAACTATCTGCACTTCCACAACAGTCGATTTCTAACTTGTTCTATATCTTTACACCAGGAGTACCATAAGTTGTCCTTACATTTGTTACATGTTTCAGTGGCATCAAAAGTATTTGTAATGTTGGGGGGACCCACTGCCAGGGGGTCTGGGGGTCCTTCCCCAGAAAATGTTGTAAGAAGTAGATGCCATTTCCTGCATTCTGGTGTATTTTAACAGGTTAAGCAAGAGAATCAACAGTGAGTGAACTAATATTTTATGGTAAATGTGGAGGTACAAATGAATGAAATTTTAAATGTGATGGGAAACTTCCCTTCAAAAATGATTGCTGTGGTGTCTTGTCATTTTATTTAAAAATATCAATATACTGTATATATATTTATAAGGAACAAGCTTTTTAAATTTTAAAGCCATCACCTCTTCTATGTATGTTAAAAGGTTTATTTGCTTGTTGATGTTTACTTCTGTGAAGAAAAACTAATTATAAAAACACAAAACTGGAAATAAAGACTAAAACAAGCACAATCACAAACTACATCTACAGTAGTGTTATCCCAAACTATTAAGTTATTCGCTTTTTCATGACATATTAGTTTTAATAAATATAGTTTTGGTCTGTGAGAGAAAACTAAAGTACGTGGAGAAAACCCACTCCTGCACAGGGAGAACATGTAAACACAACCCAGAAAGTTGATCTAGCAATCTTCTTCCTTAGAGGCAATATGTTGCTCTACCAATTGTGCCACCGTACTGCCTAATTTAATAT
>NW_013952659.1:217491-243349 GCF_001266775.1 Austrofundulus limnaeus
CCCCCACCCCACCCCCACAGGTTCTGGCACCTGAGAGAAACAAATATCAAGACAACCAATCTATCAGTGTTAGAGCAGTCATCAGGCAGAAGAGTCCAGCCTGGCACGGGGGAACAGGAGGGGAATGAGAGGTTGAATCAGAGTAGCTGAGATGTTACAGGGGGGTCAAAACGACTGAAACGTTTTACACGACTGCGCTGCAATGCTGCGCTGGCTGCTGAGAGTCAACAGTCCTTTTATTTTACAACTGCTCTCGTCATCACAGAACTGCTGATCTGTAGGCATGTTTTCATGTGCGCAGCAAAGAAGGAAATGTCGGCTGTGCTGTTTTGGTTTGTACTGAAGGCTGAGTGCACTCGTTCTTTGCCCTCCGACATGTGCAGTGTATTTATGTTCACTGGTATGTTCATTTTTAAAGAAGGAAGGATGTTTTGTAAGTAGGTTGACACTGTTAAAGGAGCATTTTCTTTGAGAATAATTTGGTTGCTAAGTGCTAAATAGTCTTGCTAAAATTTGCTGACAAAACAAAGTTACTAAAGCTCAAATGAGCTGCATGCTCGCTAATAGCGAAAAGAAGTAAAACTCAGGCTGTGGAGCAAAAGGCTAGCTAAAGATGACAAAAGGCTGGCTAAGAGTAGCAGAAGAGTGGCTAAAAGTAGCACGGGAAGATAAAACGGAGCAAGCGTGCCGAAGCAGTGTTCAAAGTGAACCCACACAGCAGACAGTGTGGGAAAGAACTGTGTCGAGTTGGCACTGCTGGCATGGCAAGTGGTTTGTCAGTGTAGGCCAGGTCTGGCAATGATGGCATTGTTTTTTATGCCACAACTGGTCTAGGTGTGGTTTGGTTTATGTGGTTCTGGCCCACGCATAGTCTGCATCTGGCAAACCACATCTGGGCCAGCAAAGGTCAGTCATTTTTTGCGGTATGCATGCTGACTAGTAGTGCATTGTGTGGATCTGTAAATATTTTTGGCAGCTGTGGCTGAGTGGTTAAGGGAGTTGTCCTCTAACCAGAGAGTTGGTGGTTCAATTCCCCGCTAGTCAGTCGCATGTTGAAGTGTCCCTGGGCAATATACTGAACCCCTCACTGCCTCTGATTTGTGTCCCATGAATGTGATTTGAAGCCTTGATTAGTCTCTGCAGATTGATGTTAGCTTTGTGGAGAGATAATAAGGTGCTGTGTGAATGAGGACACAGGTTGTAGGGTAAACTGCTAAGAATCCTGACTGGATAGAAAGGCGCTATATAAGTACACTCCATTTAAATAAAAAATCATATTTTGAAAAGTATGAAAGTTACAAAAACCAAAAGTCATAGCATCCATCTCCTAAACCAGTGGTTCCCAACCTTAACCAACCTAACTAGCACCAGAGAGCACAGGTGGAGCTCATACGCTTGTACGCTCATAGGTTGTGAAAATATAAATTTGTTGTTTGTATATATAAATCCCCAAAATAAGTCCATTTGAATAATTACAACTCTGTCAATTAAAAGTTTATAACTACTCACTTTATTCTTTTATTATTTTGATGAAGAGCCAAAAGTTGAACACATCTTTAAGGCCCTGTCACACTAGACAACTCAAGTCAACTTATGAACATTTTGAAGACCTCTACTTTGAAGATGGAGTTGAAAAAAATCACCAGGAAGCTTTTTGGTGTGTACATAATGTAATTCTAATGAATTGATCAAATATATAATTTTTATTAGCATTTTAGACATAAAAATGTTTCATAATTTGGCATAAATTGTCTAATGCAGTGGTTCCCAAACCTTTTGTCTTCTGACCCACAAAATATCCATGGCAAAAACTTGTGACCCCAAATATTACTGGTCTGAGTACACGAACTTTGTTAATAACTCTAAAAACACAGGCTTTTTGACAATCTAAACAGCTTATACACAAATATAAATACTTATTTAAACTTATTTTGTGTTTTTGTAATAATTATAAGGAAAATATAACATCAGCAATTATTTTATTACCTTTTAAATTGATTTCTGGAGATTATCCAAGGTGCTTCATGACCCATAATTGGGTCCCAAGCCCAACTTTGGGAACCAAAGTGCAGTGGTTCCCAAACTTTTCAGCTTTTGACCCACAAAATAACAGTAGCAGAGACCTGAGCCCCCAGTTATTTCTGGATGATAAACATTTGTATCAGGTCAACAAAACATGGGCATAGTAAATTTTTGTATTCTACATTTATCCATATTTAATACTCTAACCTCACTCCTTTGTAACAACTGAGGCAAAAATGTCATTAATTCAGAAAATCTTTTCATGACCCCACCTTGATGTTTCAGGACCCCACTTTGGGAAACACTGGTCTAGTGGGACAGGGCTTTTAGGACAGGTGGGGAGTAGCAGTGGATGGAGGACTCAGCTTGGCTGTGAGGAACAAAGGTTGAGAACCACTGCCCTAAACTAGTTGAACCTTTTGACATCATGACTGACTAAAAAAAATGCACAAGTTTTATTTATTATCCAGGCAAATCCCATTGAGAAAACACTGATCTCATTTTCAAGAGGGGACCTGAAAGCAGCCTTAGCAGGCATGTTCTTAGACAGGGAGGGAACCAGAGTGCCCAAAGAAAACCCCAAACCCACAGAGAACATGCAGGCAGCAGTGCTACCCTCTGAGCTATCACGCTGCCCAAAAAGTACTTGATTGCAAAAACGCAAACAGGAAAACAATACTGTGAGTGCTGAATCAGCATTCACACGTTTACTGATAATGGCTGGGGTTCTGGGTATGCTTGCAGTCGCAGAAATCAAAGAATGGGAACATGACCGAGCTTGACATTGTTTTGCGGAGCAGCAGCACTGAGCACGAATGCTTCTCAGCAGCCGAAGGAACCGTTAACAGGATTAGGCACGGCTTACAGAAACGTCTCCCATAGCAACAGTGAGCCGACGGAGGAGGAGAGAGCCGTCACAGGACAGCATCATCAGCACGGTCAGCTGACTTGTCAGCTGGTTGGTCGTAGCCTGATAACTACCATGTGTTTTCTGAACATAAAAAAGAGACGATTTCAGCTCACCTTTTAACCAGCTGCTGAGCAATAAAGGTTTTAATATTCGTAACATTTCACTATAAATTTTTAAGCATAAAATATGTCGACAAACTGAGCTACGCTGTGTGGGATCTTGTTGAACTTTCTCTTTTATAGTGGCCAAGGCTGCAGCTTGAATGCCTCTGTGTTTATACAGCTCCTCCACAGATTGTCGGCGGTGGTTTGTGTACATCAGTGGCCTGTGTTGTGACAGTTTGACAGTGCTCCCTGAGGTTGTGTCCCTTTGGATATATATATATATATATACTAGGTTGTTCCAACGGTTCATTTACCAGGATCCCCTCAGGAGGGACACATGGCTCACTGACTCTCTTATGGCCCAGGCTCTGGAAAAAAGTTTCTTTCCTTTTCCAGCCCCTTTTGTTGCTGGTTTACTACTTCAAAGATACATACCTGGTACTCACTTTATATATGTTTTTTGAAACAATATGACTTATGTTATGTAAAAGGCACCTATGAAACCAGGCTGTATACAGGCTGTATACCTGGTACTCACTTATTATTACAGCCCGATCCCCATAGTTGTGTTATCTGGATGCAGTTTGTAAATACAGTGAAGCAGCAATGCAATCCATTTCAGTCCTCACATGTAGTACTCTAGGTACATATTCTGTGAACTACCAGGTATCCTGTAAGTACAGCATAATTAGTCAACCTGATCCCTGAGGATACTAAGTACAAGAGGTGGAAAGTTGGCAATTACATTTACTTATTCAGTATTAGTTTTGAATACTTGTACTTTTTAAAGGGAGCCCCCATTATTTGTAACATTAGACTTTATTTGATAAACATATATTTTAACTGTAAAACAAAGACTGTAAAAATATTGTAGGATGTTCAGTTTTTATAATTTTTAAACTAAAAGTTTTAAAATGTATTACACGGACAGGGCCATTTTATTTACACCCAAAGCATTCTGGGTAAATGATGACATCAACTAGGTCATCGGTGCGAGGCTGCTAGCGAGCTATATCCACCCTGAAGGTTAATCTTGGACAATATCTGATGATCGACTCTTTTAAATGAAACCAGAGAGCGTTGACAGAGAGGAGAAGGTAGAAATGACTCAGCCTGTAACTGAAAATATGGATGGAGGACAACAGAGCTGCTTCATGGAAGAAGAACCTCAGCTTAGCCTGTTAGCTTTAGCGTTAGCCCCGATGCTATCACCATGTATATGTATTAGCTCAGCGCTACACATTCTCCTCTCATCACTGAGGTCCTCCATCCACATGACAGAGAGGAGAACACAAAAATTACTCAGCTGAGTCAGGCAGTTTAGCTTGTTTGTCGCGCTAGCGCCGAGCTAATACATATAAGGCACTCGGCGCATCGCTTCTTCCGCTGGAGCCTGTTGACTGGCAGGCAGCCAAACGTGCACAGATATCTGTATAAATCAAACTAAAGACAAAAAGATAACAACTCCTGAAGAAAGCTACTTCCTCTTGCTGTTAGTTTAGAGGTGTTACATCTTTAGCTAACACAGCAGCTAGAGATGATAGCAGTGTTAGCTCACTCAGGTGCTTCTACCTGCTTCTGCCTGTGTCAAGTGAGTTTAACGTATCGTTTTGTAACTTAAAACAGGAATACTAGTTTCTTAGTTTGATAAATCATGTTTAAGTCGTTAAGATCATTGAACTTTATGACAATAAGCAGCATTCCCTAGGGAAAAAAATGATGATCTGCCTACTTAAAACTGAGATTTTAGTTTCTCATGGGGCCTCAGTTTTTTTTAATTATTATTATTATTTTTTTTTTACTTTTCTAAAACCTATGCTTTTTTATGTAGGTACATGAGATGAGGAAAAAAGTCCATGAATGGTTCTTTTTATAAGCTCAATGGATAGAACTTGAAACTAAGAAATTGACACCATGTCTAGGTTGGTGATGAAATAACGAAGTTGCGGCAATTTTAGTCTTGAAAAATTGCTCTAATTTTTTTCCAGATGGATTAACATTGAAAACCCTGAAAATTTGTGATGATTCTGCAACAAATGAATACAACTTATTTCTTGAGATAATTAAATTTTCAACAGGAAATAGAATATGGTATTCTCTCGATATAGGCTTGTATTAATTAATTAATTGATTACCAAACTATGATCTAAAACCATCATTCAGTTGAAATAAGCCCTAATAGTAAAACTAGATAGAAAAATAGATTAAATGTGGATCAAAGATAAAAAAATAATAATAATAAATATTAGCTGTTTTGCAGCCTCCATATCATTGTCATGTCAGGACTCTAAAATACATGTTCTCGTGATCAGATTGTCATTAAAATCAGTCTGTATTTTGATTAAATATTATATGTTAGTACCATTTACCTTTCGATTGAGCACTGCAACCCTGAGCTTGTTGAAACAGAGACGTTTATATTACCTGTAAACTGCAAGAAGAAACGTCATAATCCATTCCATCAAAAAAAGTGTGGCGAAAGAGTAACTTCTTTGATACGTCATACTGAAAAATCAGATTGAAATGCCTCGGGGGACCAATGAAGAGTGCAATTGGAGGGATCTGAAAATACAACACACAATGCAAAACATCCACAGAAGAACACTCAGCCGCCAGACAGGGTTTGTGTACCTATTTTATGCCAAATTGTTTGGGGGTTGGGGGTGTAGATGGGAGACATTTTTCCTCAGTATGCCCAGAATGATTTTTTAAAACTTTTTTTTAATTCCTGTCCAAAGTTTGTGAAAGACCCTTCAAACCAGGAGCTGATAATGATACCTTCTTTTTTAATCAAACTGAGTCATGTGAGTACTGTTTCATAAGCTACTAAATACCTCATGGACAGATTTAAATGAAACTTCAAAAACCAATCACTGCGACAACATCTGCAACTAATTAACTTTTGGAGTCCGCTCAGTTCAAGAAGACTGCCACAAACTTCAAAAACACAAAAATGGCTACAACTCTTTTTTACACATATTGAGCTAAAAATGTAAAATGATTGATGTGGTAGTAGCCAAAAGTCATCCACAGCATGCTCCAAACCTGACATCACTGTCGCATAAGTATAACGTTATTTTCAAGGTTCTATCAAAACGCCAAATTCATCAGTTCTTAAAATAAGATGATGTTCGTACAAGAGGCAGCAGGCGATATGCACTCATTCAAGGAACGCTAGGCCTTAAGTTATGCATTGTATTGTTCCTGTTCTCACATAAATTGAAGTTAACGTTAATGAACCCAGTGCTCCCTGCCTCTCGCTCTCTTTCTCTCTGGTTTCACGATTTCCTCTAATCTATTCCCTACACTGCAAATTGCCCTTATTCTGATATCACTGTGCTGAGTTTTTTCTTTACGGATGAACTGGACTGTGCTGATCTGTCACTTTGCCTCACCTTATAACGAAGTCTACTCCAGTCGGTCAAACACAAGGCTGCTATTAGTGATAAATGTGTATAATTACCCAGAGTAAAAGTCTGTACTCTTCCTATTGATTCAGATGCTCGTTTAGGGAATTAAGGAGTCTGAAAATTCCTAAGCACAGCAGACACGATGAAGGGATTAGATGGAAAGTCCCATCTATCAGGGCACAATACTCGCCTCCCTCGATGTTCTTGGAAATATTTGTAGAAATTCGTGCAGCCGATACATCATCCTTACGCCGTTTAACTTTGAACAAACGGGTTGAATGTTTCCTTTGTCCTGTTCCGCTCAGAATAAATCAGTCACAGCTGAAATGTGTCTCAATGACATTGTCGTTTCTGTCCTATTTATCGTCTCTGCCACCTCTAAAAGAGGGGGAGATCTGTTCACCTTGAGATGACTCCCCAGGCGCTGGTGTTTTTGTTGACCACAAGGGGGTCTTTAACCTACATAGGTAGCTACATTAGCGGGGCTAAAAGCACGCTGGAAAACAGCCAAGTCAGCAGCGGGACGTGAGATATGAGCTGAATGTTTGGACACGAGGGGAGAGAGGGAGGGAGCTGGCTGGCTTCCCTCAGGCTTTTTCCAAGCGTTGCTCCAAATGAAAATGGTCACAATACGGCATCCTGCTGCTCTGCTGCAGGCCCACGTCAGGTGATGAGCAAGAGGACGACGAGTTGAATTATAGAAGCATGCAGCATTTTTACTGCTTCTCCTCAGTTACAACCCAAAAGAACAATGTCAAAACAAAAAAATCTCACGCTGTTTCATGCTGGATTTTAGACTAGGATCACTATCAACTAAATGTGAAGGCAGAGGAATAATGTTTTTGCCCGTGTCTGGCCCCTTTCTGGCCCACACGATGCACTAACACTCTCGACCCAAATACTGCAAAGAATTACGGCCCCTTTGGTGGCCTGGGTGTGGTTTTTCAGAGAACCACATAAACCAAACCACAACTGGGCCAGTTTTGGTATGCCATTTTACAGTGTCAGTATTGCCAGACATGGCCCACATTCGGTTGACAAACCACCTGCCATGCCAGCAGAGCCAGCGTGACTCCAGATCTGGCCCACACCTGTCTGCTATGTGGGTCTACTACAGATTACCTGTCAGAGTCATTCACTTTGGCAGTGGTGGACACAGCTAACCAAAATGCTAGCTTTGCTAACTCATAATCTGCTAAACATACAAAACAAAAATAATAATAATAATTAGCGGAAGCTAACGCTAACCGCTAAGATGACGTCATTCCGGCTGTGTCCAAAACGACAGGCCGGGTCCTCCGGAGAACCCAGACTACCCGATCGAGGTGGGCCGGGTCCTTGGTAGACCGGGAAGACCGGAAAAAAAGAGGCTGTGAATTTGGACGGTCTAGTGTCCCGTCTTTACGTCATGTCACCTAGCAACTGTGACGACGCTAAACAAGCAAACTTAAAACTAGAAAAATATCAATATATTAGCATTATTAAAATCACAAAACAATCAATTAATTTAAAAGTATCATTTGAAGAACTAATTGACCCGCTGTAGGTGCATGTTTATTTCACGTTTTTTGTGAGAAAAAAAGGATGTGTAAAATCATGTACATACAAATGATAAAAGTGTTAAAATTACAACCGCTAAAAAATTAAATTTTTACATCGCCATATTTTTATTTAAAACGTATTCTTTTCTCTCGCTTCGACCGCCATTACTAGCTTAAAAAAACTCTCCGGTCGGGCCGCAATGCATTATGGGATATGCTGGGCTGGGAAGGATCCATCGGACCTGTCCTTCAAATCGGGGAAAAGGAAGGACGTATTTGTCGGKCYCATRGGAGGAGTCTTCGGTTTTGGACGTCCTTCGTCGCGGCGCTGTGACGTATGCGGCCGACAAATTCGACCTTCGGAGGACCCGGCCTGTCGTTTGACACAGCCTCAGTCTGTGCCAAACATCTTCATCTCCTTCAAGTTGAAGAAAGGTGGGACTGAAACAAACCTGTTGATGTTAGTTTGATTCTGTTGGTTTAATTTGAAGGTTGCTGGAGTGATTCTGTGGCAAGTCAGACAATCTAAACCAGAGTTATAGCCCTGCCTAACGCAATAATAATCAAAGATTAAATGAAGACAAATGAAATTAAAGTTTTTCAGTCAACATACAATTTATTTACTGTATAGAAATATAAAAAAATCCAAAAAGGCATAACTATTCTGTAACTATGATAATTACATTTATTATACCACTTTAACTTTTTAAAATATGTAATTATACCTTATTAAATGATTTGTAATTAAAAGGTATTTTCTAATTACACAATTTATACCTGTGCTGGTTAGCTGTTAGGCTTTTTATCTTATGTTGAGAAACAGAGTTGTAGTTATTTGGGTCAAACCTTGAAAATCTTTTTTTTTTTTTGCGATCATGCGATATTGTCAAGCTCAGAGTATGTGTTGTGAATGACTCTCAGCTGCTACTGCACCAGAGGAACATCTGAAATTCTAAAATTGACTAGGTTTGATCTATTTTCAGTTGTAGATGTACTGTCAAGGAATATCTTTTCTGAAAATATTATCTATCCAGTGTCACATGAGATGTTATGCTTATAGACAGACCTTTCATCTTTGGTGCAAATGATAATTATGTGGGAAAATGGTTCTTTTGTGATTGAAACCTCTTGTAAACCCTGTGAAGACATTAAAATTCTCCAAATATGCTACCTTTTGGCTCAGTTTAAACACAGAAACAGTCTTGTTAAATATGTTTCATATATTATTTGCCGCCTCATAGTTAGAAAAATCCAAATGAGGATGATCCTTGTCCTGCTTCATTGCAAAAACAAAAGCTGCAGAGAGTCGGGGGTCGATTCTAATTTGGCCTTGGACTGCAGCTGACTGCGACGATAACAGATCTGTTGAGTTGCATTACACTACTGTCGTCTGGCTGATACCTGATTGCTGCTTATCGGGGGGGATGCTTCCATCAGTGATGGTCTTCAGCCTGCTGCTGCTAAGCTCAAATGGGTCAATAAAATTCATAAGGATTTCTCCTCAAAAAATGAAATGCAGGCATTGTGGTCACTGCTGATTGCACTTCAACCACATAGAGTTTTGTATTTAGGGTGCGGTGTTTCTCCTACAGTACTGGCTTTGGGAGGGCAGGTGTGTGTGTGTGTGTGTGTGTGTGGGGGGGGATGATTATCGACAGCAGAAACATTACTACTAGTTATTCAAAGAGAGTGCAGCTTTTTTAAAACAAAACTTACAGAACATGAAGAAGTCCGCAATTTAATTTGCATTAGTTGAATCTTATATTTCTCACTTAATAACTAATATGTCTAGTCAGAAACCAGTTTCAGCTATCTGGAATGTAAGTGTGGTGAGGCTGGTTAAATGTAAAAACAGCCTGCCATACTGTTGAGCTTCCACATGCTGCTGAAAATGATCTGGGGCCTCATGCATAAAGGATTGCGCAGCTTTCACACTAAAAGTTGACGTACGGACAAATTTAGAAAAGTGCGCCGCAACAAAATATTCAGATGTATAAAACTGTGTGCACGCAGGTTCCTGCGCACCTTTCCTTTATACAGCCCAATGAACGTGGAACTGAGCGCAGGTGAGACACCTCCCCTGACACGCCTCCATTTAAATATGTAAAATAGATGTAAATGTGTCCAGCCTGTGAGATTCTCCTCAGATTGTCCTCTCTGTGGGATCAGAAATGATTTTTAGATGCAGGAAAATTACACATTAAATGGAGAATGAGTGAGAAAACTGTCTAAATAAGTAGTGGGGTGTCATTGTTTTATGTGGCACATTTGCACGGGATAACCAAAGCCTGAGATTTTCCTGAAATTTACAGACATCTCCCGAATGTGACATTGAAGTCTGGTTATTGTTGTCTATTTAGTTGAACACGGCGTTGAACGGACGTTAAAATAAATAAATAAATAAAAAACATCAAGTTATCCAGTTTTTCTGCTCTCCTTTTGCTCCTACGTTACAGCAGGTGCTGTCATCTCTACGTACAGACCCCCACCCCACCGCCATGCATGGGTACGAGTGGTAGCCTACGGATTTTTAGCAAAAAATATAAATTTTTTAGGCTCATTAGACAGATAAATGTCCAAAGGGGTTGACACACATATATGAACACCTTCCCAGCTGGTGAGGGTGTGCGCGCGCCTGGCACGAGAATCTACCCAAAGCACGAGCCTGCACTGCGCTACAGCCACAGCTCGACTCAGCATCAGCCAGAAGACAACAAAGAGAAAAAATAATTATTCTTACCGTACAGTGAGCCACCGTTTGCATCCGATTTTGCTCCCTCTCTTCAGCCTTTTTTATCTTATTTATTTATTATGTCGCACGTAATGTGTCGGGTTTTTCCGGCCCAGGACCCAAAAGGTTTTCAACCATGTGACAAAAATATAAAAACAGTTTACAGACCGGACTGAGGTTCTTTAGATCAGTTTTAGGCTGATCTYTTTTCTTGTCTGAGGTTAAATGATTTTCAGTCCCGGGGTTCAGTTTCATGATCGTTCAAGTTTAAACAATAAAATCTCAAACTAAAATAAAAATCTAACACCGTATTCAGATGCTCCTTACATCCAGAAAACACAACAGAGTCATATTTCTGTGGGTTCAGGTCAGATTTGTGACTTTGTGGGTTAAAACTGTCGACTGAAAAACTTTGCGTGGCTGCRGCACATTCTCACAGCAGGTGAAAAGTGTGRGTAAATATACACACACTTTCACACAACGCTGGTTTTGATACATCCCAACGTGGGCGTAGAACCTGGCGCACACAACTTTTTTATGCGTACGCACCGTTTATACATGAGGCCCCTGCTGCGCTCCCAGAGAAGACGTTGATTGTTAAATTAACAAGATGAACTTAGGAGCAAGGGAAATCCACTTTGTTTCATCTCTACAGTTAACAAGACAAAAAAAGTCAATAGTTACTATCAAAGTGAGGTCTTTGATGTAAAGTGAGGACCTCTTCAATGTCATCGCTTCGTTTGCAGCTCTACTGCACTTTACAAGTTAGGTTTAGAGGTATGGTGTGAATTATGTTTTGGTTCAGGTTAGAGTTAGCTATAGACCAGTAATGGTTAGTTTTAGGGAAAATGTCTGGGTTAGACATAAATATAGTTACAAAATGAATGGAAGTCAATACAATGTCCTCAGTTTGATGCGTGCGTGCGTGCGTGCATGTGTGCGTGCGTGTGTGTGGCCGTGTGGCCTTGTTCTTGCTACTTGGTGTGGACAATTTCTCAGGAAAATGCAGCTTTGTGGGGACCAAAGTCCAGTCCCCACAGCTTCGGAAGCTGATTTTGGGTTTGGGGTTGGGTTTAGGACCAAGGTGTGAATTGAGTTTAGGTTAGTTTTAGGGTCAGGTAGTACCTGTGAGGTTAGCCTTAGGGTTTGTGGTCAGGGTTAGGCTATAAAAAAAAAAAATGAATGGAAGTCAATGGAAATTCCCCACAAGGATAGAGAGACATAAGTGTGTGTGTGTGTGTGTGTGGGCGGGCAAGGGGGTGTTAGGTATGGCAATCAGTTCAGTTAGGGGGGATTCAGTCCTCGTACAATGGTAGGGAAAACACTAGCCTGGTAAAAACAAGACCCTTGTTCTATGTTTTGCTTCATACAGAGACTGTGGACCCTCGGCTCTTGAGAAACAATTGCTTAGTAGAGGCGTGGACTCTGTTGAAGTTTAATATGATTGGATTTGATTTTATCCATTTCGCTAACGTTTGACCATGAAGTATGCAGTGTGCCAGCTTGACCGGGAAGGAAGCTAAGCTAAGAAGCTAACCAGAAACTGTGTGCGCTGTAAACAACCCTACAGGGAAGAAAGAAGCACTGAGCCAAACGAGATGGCTGTAAATGAGTTCTGCAGGCTTTGAGACAAAATGTGTTTAGTTTGGAAGACTTGTCAACACGGACTGAATGGCTTAGTTCACTTCCTCTGCTGCCATAGCCAAACTATAGGCAGACTAAAACAGAAAATCAACATCATTGTTCACAACTCCTTCTGTTCACTGATTGACCCAGTTGAAATTCTACCCTAGAAATTCATGTCAGTGAGCGTAAACCCAGACGTAGCAGAGAAGGGAGATTAGATGCGAGGAGAAGTGCGTAGGAAGGTAATGGCCAGGCTAGAAAAACACTGGTGTATGGAGACTTGATAGACAGCTAAAAGTCTTTTTCTGAATTAATCTCGCAAGATTGTGACTGCTCGGGATTAGTCCAAGACATAAAATAGTGAGAAATTGGAATGACACTGCACCTATATTTATAACATCTTTGCACAAACGTCCAACAAATTCTAACATAAATTTTTCCATGAGTTTGCGTGCATATCCCCAAAAATATACAGCTCCAGAATTACAGAAACTAAATTTTGAAGGGTACAAGACGGATTCCAGACACCCCAAAGTGACTTGGATGGTTTTTTTTTAATTGTCATGCAAATTATTAGAATTTGTTCAAAATTACTGTGACACAATACCAAGGTCTTGTAACTCAAGCAAAGCAGTTAAGAGCTCTTGCAAGTGTTTTGAGGCATTTCATTTTGGATACTCCCTTGCTAAAAATGCTGTTTTCAGTTTTTCACCAGCAGCACCAACCTGATAAGTTACAAGCTTAGAATGAGTTCTTGGGGCCGTTTTTGTTGCTAGCATTCTGCTGAAGCCAATCTGCTATGCAATTGCATTACTTTACCAGTTGGTGGTCATAACATTATGGCTGACCAGAATGTAAACAGTTTCGTCATCACCTCCTCCCTCCTGCTCTTCCTCTAGCCTCAGGGTCAGAGGAAAGGTTGGTCATGTATGTGTGTGTTGGGGAGGGGAATGGATGTTTCTAGATAACTAAGTTTCCTTTGGCAGCCAGCCCCAGAAGTGTCACTGCCCATAGACCTCTGCTCTAAGTGCATTCAGGTGCCTCCCTGTCCCCGCATATAATTTGCTCCTACTAAAGATGAACCTGTCACCTGGAGGGTTTTCCAGGCGGAGGCGGATCCCATGTTTCAAATAAAAGCAAAAGAGGATCATTTTTTACTTCAATCTTCTCTTAAATTTGTTATCCAGAACACCACACGAGAAAAAGGTAAATATTGTAACTGAATTCAGACAAAAGTAACTCCAGGAATCACTCGACTACTTCCGTTCCACAGAGATTTTACTGATTAAAGCAACTTCACTTGATAAACTGAATCATTGATCACAGTCAAAAAGGGTCACCTCCGCCTCTGCCGAGCTTTCTCCTGGATTAGATGTGATGAAGCGAGACGTTTCAGAAGCAACACAGTGTCATCATTATTATGTATTGTGTATTATGTGCGACACGGCCTGCACCTTGGAGTGTGGACTGGCTTGCCTGCAGTACAAAGGGCAGAGGAGGTTCTGATCTGGGAACAAATTATAGTTTATGATCCACCTTTTTAAAGGGATCCGTGATTATTTGTAACATTAAACTTTATTTGATAAACATTTATTTTAACTGTAAAATAAAGACTGTAAAAATACTGTAGGCTGTTTAGTTTTGCAAATTTTTAAAAATATATTTTAACACGGACAGAGCCATTTTATTTACACACAAAGCATTCTGGGTAAATGATGACGTGGATAGGTCATCGGTGCGAGGCTGCTAGCGAGCTATATCCACCCTGAAGGTTAATCTTGGACAATATCTGATGATCGACTCTTTTAAATGAAACCAGAGAGCGTTGACAGAGAGGAGAAGGTAGAAATGACTCAGCCTGTAACTGAAAATATAGATGGAGGACAACAGAGCTGCTTCATGGAAGAAGAACCTCAGCTTAACCTGTTAGCCTTTGTGCTAGCGCTGACGCTATATTTGTTGCTTCATATGTATTAGCTCGGTGCTAGCTCAACAAACAAGCTAAACTGAGGTCCTCCATCCATATTTACAGTTACAGGCTGAGTCATTTTTGTGTTCCCCTCTGTCATGTGGATGGAGGACCTCAGTGATGAGAGGAGAATGTGTAGCGCTGAGCTAATACATATATATGGTGTTAGCATCGGGGCTAACGCTAAAGTTAACAGGCTAAGCTGAGGTACTTCTTCCATGAAGCAGCTCTGTTGTCCTCCATCCATATTTTCAGTTCCAGGCTGAGTCATTTCTACCTTCTCCTCTCTGTCAACGCTCTCTGGTTTCATTTAAAAGAGTCGATCATCAGATATTGTCCAAGATTAACCTTCAGGGTGGATATAGCTCGCTCACATCGAGGACCTATCCACGTCATTATTTACCCAGAATGCTTTGCTTGTAAATAAAATGGCCCCATCCGTGTAAGATATTTTTAAACTTTTAGTTTAAAATTTATAAAAACTAAACAAGTCTAAAGTATTTTTTCAGTCTTTATTTTACAGTTAAAATATATGTTTATCAAATAAAGTCTAATGCTAGAACTAATCAGGGATCCCTTCAAACAATAACTATGTTGAGGTGAATTTGAGTTATAATATAGGTTTTTTTTGATAAAAAGCAAGATGAAAAAACTACACGTGGTATGGTTTTAAAGGTTGCAAACATTACTTCAAAAAGAAAAAGGAAAATGGAGAAATGCAAAGCGTTATTCTGCATGTTGGTGAGTGATGAGGTGTGTGGTGGGACCTAATCTGCTATCTGCCGTGTACAGTCTGCACTCTGTGCACAGAATGTGAATGGGCTGCTGTTGCAGAACACCAAACCTCTTCATCTCCTATTGAATTGCAGCTCATTATCATCAGCCACCAAAAGGCGAAAGGCGGCAGATAATATTTTTGTCCGAGTGTGTGTTTTCATGTACTTGTTTTGAAACCATTTCCTGAACCACTGGAGGAGTTTTAACAATAATCTGCATCTACAGCTCAGTCGGAGGGGTTTAATTATCTGTGTGTCTTGCTCACGAATTATGGTAGGATGGAGCGGGAGATGGATCGACAAACTGGGTCCTCGTTCTCGGTAATGAGGGCGTTGCTTTGGTCGGTCATGGTGAAGAAAGAGCTGAGTCAAAAGGCAAGGTTCTCAATTTACTGGTCTGTCTACATTTCAACCCTCACCTATGGATAAAATGAGGTTTGGATCATGACGAAGATTAAGATCCTGGATACAAGCGGCCAAAATTATCTGCTTTTGTAGGGTGACCGGGCTCAGCCATAGAGACAGGGTGAAGACTGAGAAAAAAGGAGACTGTCTGACATTTAGTGGCAGGTCATTCCACAATCTTGGACCTGCAACAGACAAGAATCTATCACCTCTCACTTTGAGTTGTGAGTTTGGGACCATCAAAAGCAGCTGATCTCACTAAGAGAGCGCAGTGAGACATATGGATACACTTATTGGAGAGGTAATAGAGGACAGAGTTGTTTGGGCATTTAAAAAAATTCTGCACCAGTTGCAAATGAGCAATGGACAACCGATTCCATAAAGAAGTGCATTACAGTTATCAAGTCTAGATGTTATGAATACATGAATCACAACATGAGTAACTTATCCATAACTTAGCATATACATTACAGACCAAAAGTTTGGGCACACCTTCTCATTCAAAGAGTTTTCTTTATTTTCATGACTATGAAAATTGTAGATTCACACTGTAGGCATCAAAACTATGAATTAACACATGTGGAATTATATACTTAACAAAAAAGTGTGAAACAACTGAAAATATGTCTTATATTCTAGGTTCTTCAAAGTAGACACCTTTTGTTTTGATTACTGCTTCACACACTCTTGGTATTCTGTTGATGAGCTTCAAGAGGTAGTCACCTGAAATGGTTTTCACTTCACAGGTGTGCCCTCTCAGGTTTAAGAAGTGGGATTTCTTGCCTTATAAATGGGGTTGGGACCATCAGTTGTGTTGTGCAGAAGGTGGATACAGCACACAGCTGATAGTCCTACTGAATAGACTGTTAGAATTTGTATTGTGGCAAGAAAAAAAGCAGCTAAGTAAAGAAAAAAGAGTGGCCATCATTACTTTAAGAAATGAAGGTCAGTCAGTCTGAAAAATTGGGAAAAATTTGAAAGTGTCCCCAAGTGCAGTCGCAAAAACCATCAAGAGCTACAAAGAAACTGGCTCACATGAAGACCACCCCAGGAAAGGAAGACCAAGGCCCTTTCCCAATCAGTGGCTACACACTCGCCCTACTGCCTACAAACTACACTCGCTGTGAAGCACCCTCACAGCTGAACTGAGTCCCCTTGATGGCGCTGTTTATACCCTCCCCTTTTGAGACGGGCTCTCCTCACACCACCGGATCAGGAAGCTGTCATCACCATGGTAATAGTCCAAGCCCTGGCAGCGACTGAATGCAGGAGAACAAACACTTTTTTAATAGACCAAAGAAAATATTTAATTAGGCCCCATTTTAGAGAGTTTTCAGATATGACTGTATTTATAACAAACACAGTGTGATAACGTGTCAAAATAATTGCACTTTTAGCATTTTATTAAAATAATTTATTTTTTCTTAAAATGTTTCCTTTCTTCTTTTTTAAATGTGGACCATGTTTCTGTGTCTTTAATAAAGTTTTAATTGAATTAAACATGATTTATGTGAAATTCTATTTGTTGGTGAGGTGTTTACTTATGTGTAACAAAACATATGTGGAACTTATATAACTTATATTTATACGTTCCATGCTCCATGTCGACCACTATTTGGTGCTGCACCTGCTGATCAAGTCTGCARRGYATGTAGACTCGCTGTGGAGGGCTTAATAAGCCACTAGCCCTCGTACCTAATTGGTTTCAGACGGGACTTAATATGGCCAACCCTCCGCGGGAACGCGCAAACTGAGTGAGTAGGGAGTAGGGCGAGTGTGTAGCCACCGATTGGAAAAGGGCCCATGAGTCAGCTCTGCTGCGAACGATAAGTTCATCCGAGTCACCAGCCTCAGCAATGGCAGGTTAACAGCAGCTCAGATTAGAGAACAGGTCATCAGAAATGGCAGGTTAACAGCAGCTCAGATTAGAGAACAGGTCAATGCCACACAGAGTTCCAGCAGCAGACACATCTCTAGAACAAATGTTAAGAGGAGACTGTGTGAATCAGGCCTTCATGGTAAAATAGCTGCTAGAAAACCACTGCTAAGGACAGGCAACAAACAGAAGAGACTTGTTTGGGCTAAAGAACACAAGGAATGGACATTAGACCAGTGTAAATCTGGGCTTTGGTCTGATGAGTCCACATTTGAGATCTTTGGTTCCAACCACTGTGTTTTTGTGTGACGCAGAAAAGGTGAACGGATGGACTCTACATGCCTGGTTCCCACCATGAAGCATGGAGGAGGAGGTGTGATGGTGTGGGGGTGCTTTGAGGGTGACACTGTTGGGAGTTTATTCAAAATTGAAGGCATACTGAACCAGCATGGCTACCACAGCATCTTACAGCAGCATGCTATTCCATCCAGTTTGTGTTTAGTTGGACCATCATTTATTTTTCAACAGGACAATGATCCCAAACACACCTCCAGGCTGTATAAGGGCTATTTGACCAAGAAGGACAGTGATGGGGTGCTGCGCCAGATAACCTGACCTCCACAGTCACCGGACCTGAACCCAATTGAGATGGTTTGAGGTGAGCTGGTCCACAGAGTGAAGGCAAAAGAGCCAACAAGTGCTAAGCATCTCTGGAAACTCCTTCAAGACTGTTGGGAAAACCATTTCAGGTGACTACATCTTGAAGCTCATCAACAGAATGCCAAGAGTGTGCGAAGCAGTAATCAAAGCAAAAGGTTTGAAGAACCTAGAATATAAGACATATTTTCAGTTGTTTCACACTTTTTTGTTGAGTGTAAAATTCCATGTGTAGAGAGAATTTCATAAAAATCCCTAAATACATACTGTATCTTATACTTGAATATGACAGCATTTTTGACTTATGCAGAGCTTATGTGCAACGTTAATATATGCCAAACTTATAAGATCAGAGTTCCACCATAAGCTGTTCATATCCAATCCAGTTACTCCTGCTGCATTGGCCTCTTCTCCTCCTGATCCTATTGGCTTGGATGAACCGGTACAGTTCCATGTCAGTCAGGTCATTTTGATTTTGGAGAATGTCTATTTAGTACTACTGTCACAGTCTTTCAGGATACTTGTTACCGTCTTTTTGGTGATAGTTGTGGAATTTGTGTCTCAGTAGGAGTGATGAGCTGTTCATCATTTGTAAGCTTTACGTTGTTGAACCCCAAAACACTGTCAAATATTCTAGATGTACGTTAAACATGTTCAGGTAGTTCTAAGATTGTCAGCTATTCACTGAATATGTCAATATTTGTTGTGGAAACATCTGATTAAAGTTACAAGTATGTTAGAAGCAAGTTGTTTATAGATTAGACAAAAATGTTATACATGTATGAACTTGTGCATCCCTCACCTGTCAGAAACCTGTAACCTATGTTTAACTTATCAGCAACATGTCATGTACAAAAGTCTTGGCTGGCATTGGCATATGACAACTAATGCCATTGTATTTAAGCTCACTGATAACTTATTCAAAATGTCCTTCTAACTTATGTGACTTACACCAGCATGTCTGCCATTTTTTTTCATCTGGCATATGTTGATGCTTTGAATCACGGTGTGACAGCCTCTTAAAATAAGGACAAAACAGTACCATTGCATGAGTAAGGCAAGCAACACGATTGCTGTGTCGGATAGTTACCTTGCCGATGGGCGCATGTCTCTTTTCATACAACAAATTGGATTTGCTGCACTAGAGCTTGACAGACGCAACAGACTGTACTGATAGACACAACACTGATTCAGTGTGTTGCAAGAGCATTAAAAAAGAGGAAAAGAATGGATGGGATCTGACAGCGCCAAGGGTAACAGATATAACCCTTTCAAAAATGGTCAGTAACTGTGACTCTCAAAAAACACAAACTTAGAATTTCTGTAAATTATTATATACACTTTTTATACCAAATCAACAAAAGAGACACAATAAATTAGATGCTTCTTATAAAGATCAAAATTCTTGTGTACATTGTTTTTGTGATACATGTCTTATTAGTCTGGTCTTTATCAGATCAACATGATGCTTTTTTCATACAGTGGGGTGCGAAAGTTTGGGCGGCCTTGTTAATTTTCCTGATTTACCTTTATAAATCATTGATTGTTTGGATAAAATATRAGTTAAATACAGTATATCATATAGGGGAAAAACACAGTGATATTTGAGAAGTGAAATGAAGTTGATATGATTTACAAAAAGTGTGCAATAATTGGTTAAACAAAATTAGGCAGGTGCATAAATTTGGGCACCGTTTTCGTTTTATTAATTTCAAAACCTTTAGAACTAATTATTGGAACTTAAATTTGTTTTGGTAAGTTCAGTGACCCTTGACCTCCATACGCAGGTGACTAATTATGAGAAAGGATATTTAAGGGGGGCAATTGTAGGTTTTTCTCCTCTTTGTATCTTCTCTGAAGAGTGGCAGCCTGGGAGTCTGAAAACAAGTTTCAAATGAGCTGAAAACAAAGATTGTTCACCGTCATGGTTTAGGGGAAGGATACAGAAAGCTATCTCAGAGATTTCAGCTTTCAGTCACCACTGTGACAAACATTGTGAGAAAATGGAGGACCACAGGCACAGTTCAAGTCAAGGATCGAAGTGGCAGACTGAGAAAAATTTGGAATAAACAGAAGTGAAGGATGTTGAGAACAATCAGAGTCAACCCACAGACCAGCACCAAACACCTACAACATCATCTTGCTGCTGATGGAATCACTGTGCATCGTTCAACTATTCAGCACACTTTACACAAGGAGATGCTGTATGGGAGAGTGATGCAGAGGAAGACTTTTCTCCACCCGCATCACAAACAGAGCTGCTTGAGGTATGCTAAAGCACATTTGGACAAGCCAGCTTCATTTTGGAATAAGGTGCTGTGGACTGATGAAACTAAAATAGAGTTATTTGGACAGAACAAGGACCGTTATGCATGGAGGAAAAAGAACACAGCACTCCAAGAAAAACACCTGCTACCTACAGTAACATGTGGGGGTGGTTCCATCATGCTGTGGGGCTGTGTGGCCAGTACAGCAACTGGGAATCTTGTTAAAGTTGAGGGACACGTGGATTCCAACCAACGTCAGCAGATTCTGGAGACCAATGTCCAGGAATCAGTGACAAAGCTGAAGCTGCTGAAGCCGGGGCTGCATCTTCCAACAAGACAACCACCCTAAACACTGTTCAACATCTACTGAGGCCTTCATGCAGAGGAACAAGTTCAACGTTCTGGAATGGCCATCTCAGTCCCCAGACCTGAATATTATTGAAAYTRMGTGGTMRCYCTTAAAGAGAGCTGTCCATTCTCAGAAACCATCAAACCTGAATGAACTAGAGATGTTTTGTAAAGAAGAATGGTCTAAAATACKTTCAGCCACAATCCAGACTCTCACTAGAAGCTGTAGGAAGTGTTTAGAGGCTGTTATTTCTGTGAAAGGAGGATCTACTAAATATTGAGGTAAGGTTTTTTATGGTGCCCAAATTAATGCACCTGCCTAATTTTGTTTGAACAATTATTGCACACTTTCTGTAAATCATATTAACTTCATTTCACTTCTCAAATATCACTGTTTGTCCCCTATATCAGTGTTTCCCAAAGTTGGGGTCAGGACCCAAAGTGGGGTCCCGAAACATCAAGTTTGGGTCCTAAAAAGATTTTCTGAATTAATTACACTTTTGCCTTAGTTGTTACAAAAGAGTGAGATTAGTATATTTAAAATGGATAAATGTAGTATAAAAAATTGTTACTATGCCCATGTTTTGTTGACCTGATACAAATATTTATCAATCAAAAATAGTTGGGGTCACAGGTCTCTGCTACTGTTACTTTGTGGGTCAAAAGCTGAAAAGTTTGGGAACCACTGCACTTTGGTTCCCAAAGTTGGGCTTGGGACCCAATTATGGGTCATGAAGCACCTTGGATNTGGGTCATGAAGCACCTTGGATAATCTCCAGGAATCAATTTAAAGGGTAATAAAATAACTGCTGATGTAATATTTTCCCTATAATTATTACAAAAACACAAAATAAGTATAAATAAGTATTTTATATTTGTGTACAAGCTGTTTAGATTTTCAAAAAGCCTGTGTTTTTAGGGTTATTAATGAAGTTAGTCTACTCAGACCAGTAATATTTGGGGTCACAAGRTTTTGCCATGGATATTTTGTGGGTCAGAAGATAATAAGTTTGGGAACCACTGCCCTATATGATATATTTTACTGATTTTTTAATCCAAAAAATCAATGATTTAAAAAGGTAAATCAGGAAAATTAACAAGGCTGGCCAAATGTTCGCACCCCACTGTAACTGTCAGAAATTCAATCATCAAATGCAACATTTGTACAACCACCACCTAAATTTCTTCATCAGCATACTCTCAAAAATATAACTTAAAGCCCCATCTACACTGCTGTAGACATTTTCCTTTTCAGCCCTCTGTATTCAAACAAAAATTCTGCAATACTCATCTCCTGAGGTGATGAAAATGTTGACATTGATAATATCTCAAAATACGAAAAAAAAAAAAAAGAGAATTCTTAGCTGGGCTAAAGATTATTCACAAAATTGTATTTTTTTCCGTTAATACTGTTTTTCTTTAATATTAGAATTTAACTTGTCTGCTCAGATGTTGTGAAAATATCAATTTATTGTTTGTAAAGAAAAATCACCAGCTCTGCTTGGCTTGGAATTAAAAAAGGGGGACATTTAGGAAAATAGGTTGGACCACTGTTCTAGGCCATGTGCATTGGATTGACCACCTCCACTAACATTATACCCTCCTCAGTCCACTACCCACCTTGGCAATATTCTTTCTAAATGAAAGCAGGCAGATCTGGGCCAGTATTTTAATACTCATTTATCATTGGCATTTATTATTACTTGGACATTTGGTCCTGAAGCCTTTAATGTTTTCTGTCAGAAAAGCTCTTCTGCATACTTCCTACACTCTAAAAATGAAATGTTGGATTTACTTAACCATGTTATGTTACCTGGTTCCACTTAACTGAGTTGAGTAAATTCAAAGCAACATACTCATGTTCTTTGGCTAAAAACTGGTATATTGCTTTGAATTTACTCAACTCAGTTAAGTGGAACCAGGTAACATAACATGGTTAAGTAAATCCAACATTTCATTTTTTACAGTGTAATGTACCCTATAGAATTCATGGAAACAAAATAGAAAGATTTGAGAGAGCTTACACAAGTCCGCAACAAAGTTGAGGAAGGTTTAAATTGCCCATGACAACTCTATGAAAAAAGCTGGTTTTTTTACATGTTCAAAATTCTAATATAAAAGACTGCAAGCCTCTTCAACTCACACCAAGGAATTAAAAACTGCTGCAACTGTGTTGAGGTATTTGGGAGATTTTCTCAAATGTTGTTCACCAGCAGTCACAGGAATATGCCTGCTTTAGCTGACTTTGAAGTTTGATTGTGTGAAAGGGCTATAACAAACATTGTGTGACCACAGAATTTAGAATATATGTTTGACACACACCTTATACATAGCATTACAGTGCTCCACAGCAAGTTAGACTGCGCATCCTTTGGTCCCTTCATTAATCGATCACTGGATTCTACAGATTGGCTTGGTGGTCTCCTGGTGTTCTGCAAATCAGCATCGGTGGCTGTTTATCTCCTGACTGACCAATTTGATGGGTGGCCGTATTCTATCAGAACTCGGACATTTTGCCTTGGGCAAGTTGGACTCGGTTTGCAAGCGGTTCTATTGAAGGTCGCGGGCCGGCTGTGGTCCCTGGACTTTGCTAGCCAGATGGAATTGATCTTGGAGGAATGTGATAGATTCAGCTCAGCGGAATTTGTCCACACCATTTGCCTGATTGGATCCGCTACCTTGAGATGCACCAGCAGAAACACTAAAGCAGATGAAAAATTGTTGTCATCTGCCTGACTCTTTCTGTTCCCAAAACTACTGATTACAGAATCTGGATCTCCCCGACAACGGCCTTGATCTGTTGACTAAATTCTTCCTGGCTGGATGTGTCGATAAAGGCTCTGCCCCCATACCTTCCCCCCTCCTCTCACCTGTCTAGTTCTGCTTTCCAGAGCAGGCTGAAAGCTGCACAGAAATGAACAGTTCCATCAATATTTCTGAACTACAGCTGCCCTGGTTTTGGGGACTGGATTATTCAGGCCTCCTTTAACTCACTTACTCCTCTGGCTAATAAACTTGCTCTATGCAGAGGTTTTTTTCATAAACACCATAGTGTGTCACAGTGTTGATATAATATGTTTTTGCTTTTTTCCTCATCTTCCCTTCGCTTGTGTGTTTTTTTTTTTTTCAGTTTTTCTTTGTTTCTAAGTTGGCGCCACGGCAGGCACCCTGTTACTGCAACTTCACTGTTTTGAGCTGCTGTAATGTTCAAATTTCCCCACTGTGGGATCAACAAACTTCAATCTTATCTCTCTCCTATCTTAATGTAGGTTCACATATTCGTAGGATGTGAGCAGCTGAATTTATAATTTTTGAATGGCCAACTTGAAGAGGGATTTGTGATTGAAGCTGTATCATGGATCCATTTTGTGAAAGAGGCTAAAGTTTAATGATGTCATGATTAAGATAAAGTGAGGCTGATGCAAAACAAACTGGTAAAGAAAAAACACTTGTTTGGGTTGCTAGAGCACAAAGTTATTGTGGGCTGAAATGTCTTATATTACAGGCACTGTACATATAGATGTACCAAAATAGAACTGTTTAAAAAAATCTTCAGCAAAAACAGTGAAAAAAGTCTTTTTGTAGGTCCAGGTCACAACTAACTGCTATACCACCTGGTAAACCACCAAACTTGGAAACCCCTACTCTTGGCATGCAAGGGGAAAAAAGATGAAGTTAAATTGAAGTTAAATGATAATCTGTAAATATGTAATTTTAAAATAATGTCCAAACATCTGAAGGAGCTCAGATAACGAGACGTTAACCCACCACACGAGATCAAACTTTAACTAAGCGACGTCTTTTTGTCCACTTGATGAGAAATTCCAATCTTACCACAGATGACCATAGAAATTCACTCAGAGGGAAGTTTTGCTGGCAGCTGGCACTTTTTCACAGGGTTTCCAGTCAAACAGATAGGCAGTGTGACAGGCCAGTCAATAGAAGTCAGCAGTGATTATGCAAGTTGCTTAAGCCTAATGAGAAAGGTCAGCACATTGCCAGGAGTGGGACACATGCCCAGTCTCACAGTAAGAAGTATAGTACGCAATCCTAAACAATACAGTGCCGCATAAATACACATTCCCTGTTCCCTTACCCTGTGAGTGAGTTTCCTTTGAAGGAAATTGCGGCAAGCGAGGCTTTTTATTACATAACACCTGTGTTCCTATAAACATTTATTTATATTTTCTACAATTCTAAGTAAATAATTAAAAGAAAAAATTCTAAGTATGTTTCAGCTAATACAAAAGTAAGCATGTTTCCGGCTGTGTTTTAAAAAAATAAAGTAAAAAAAATGGTTCATAGAATCCACAAAACGTTAATGCTTGCAATTGTGTTGAACATCGTAATCAACCAAACCAAGAGACACTTGGGCAGTCCCAGAACTTCCTGGAAGGACTGTACTTCCTATCTGGTCTGGGAATGTCTTAGAGTCCCACAAGAGGAGCTGGGGAGATGAATGACAGGGTTTTTCTTCTAAACCTGTTGCCCCCACAACCCAAGCATAGATAAGTAGTAAAAGATAGATGGATTAATTTGTATTGTTTTGCATTGTATTGTAATTTATTATTTTATGTTGTATCAACACTTTAATGTTGGTTCATCTCAGACTACTGCCAGTTCTAGATGGTTACCACTGGAAATTGGCCAGGATGACACACCTTGGGTCCTGTCCAGTATTGCTATTGTGTTGAAATTAGTTCTCGGTGCCATGATAGATGTCTCCATAGTGTCCTTCAGCTCAGCTTTCTCTAGCCACTAGGGTTTGTTGCTGCCAGTTACACGGGGCCAACTCCCCTTAATAATGGGTCGCCTCATTCTACCTTGTGTGTTTCTGCGTATTTGTACTATACAAGATTATCTCAGTTATCATTGCTGTATTTGTTTGTGTACCATCTATGCACCCCCCCCCCCAACACTCCCTTAGGCAAAGCTAGCTTTGGTTGACAGAACAGCATCTTCTTTGCAATTTATCTCCCTCGCTCCCTCACATATGTTTTTAATAATTATCTTGACCTGGGTTTGTGCACAGGTGTATCTTATATAAATCCAACTCAATTACAGTCTACACAGGGATTTATATTATATCCTGAAAAGGTTAGACAACCTCCTGTTATGTCAAGTCTGAACACTACATCTGTAAGAAAGCAAAAGCAGTTTTCCTGTCTAAAAAAAAAAATCCAGGGACGCTAAATCAACTAGGTAAAATTAGATGC